>NW_024539375.1:0-96080 GCF_016758775.1 Suillus clintonianus
AAACCACTATAGTAAGGCTTACTTAATGGGAAGCCCAGGTGGCCATGTGACCTCCCTCAAGAGTGTGACAGCTGAGAGCGGTACAAAACATATCATTTTCTATTTACTGCTGAAGTACGAATCTATTGTTGTCTGCTTTGCTCCGCGAATTTCCTGCGCACACAAGCCCTAAGTGCCCGCAGCCGTTTTGAGAGATCAAATGAGAGCTCTAGTTCACCAAATTGAAGGCAAGCATCTTCGAGTTGCTGGCACAGCGTGAATACTTGTGTGAAAGTGTACTCCGGCGTCACGATGAGGTTTGGCCGAGGCAGGGGGTGCATCTTTATTCTTTGTGACTGTCTCCGAGCGCTGCTTGTAGGGAGCTGGCTTCTCCCGCGGTTTGCGGGTCTTATTGGGCATTTGAGAGGAGAACAAAGACAATTTTTGACACCGCTATGCACTTTAGATAGTCTAAACTACATTAGTATAGGTGCTGACAGTGACTGATGCTGACCCGAACACGGCCTCATAATGCATAAATCAGCCCGGAGGCTTATGCGTTATGCGTTATGTGTTTTGCATGCATAATGCCCGCGTCCCACAATGGGACCCACCCAAAGGTGATGCATTATGAAAATTATGCATTATGAGGCTATGCATTATGAAAAAGTGTACTGTAGTCAGGTGGTTTTTTCCTGATGTTACCGCGTCCTATGGTGGTAGCATTCTAGTCTTCATCATATCTACGAGGATTTTCTTCGATCTTGACGTCGACGAAGTGGCGGTGGCAGCGCCAATACCTTGGAAACTTCGGGGCCGTTCAAATGCTCGTATTTTCCGGCACCGAATCGAACATGGATACAGGAGAATTGAATGAGGAATGTATTGGCGATGCGCTGGCGGTTATCGTTATCAGGGATTTGCCTGGTATACCACGGTCCGTAGTCATATCAATTCGCACTCTCGGGTCTTCCTCTCTTCGTCGGTCATACACAACGACCTTATGCCAACTCGATGTGCTCCTTTTCTTGTTCGTCTTCAGCGGGGCAATTTCGGCAAGGGTAATTCCGGCCCTCACGAACTGATGTACGTCATACCCGTTATACCAGTCACCCCAATATATCTGGTACTGACGAACACGATATGTTCACGATGGCATAGATGTGCGACGGCTGCTACGTCATGTAGGTTTATTGCATTCAACGAGGCGGTCCCTCCCCAAAACAACAAGCTGAACTTGGCTGACCAGTCCTTGATGCGAGCTAGTATTGACCTTCCCCCCAAGGGTGATATTTTGTTCCACGCCAACTTGATGAATTGCCAATAGCCCTCGCTTCGCAAGGTAGATTTCAGTAGGTAGCAATAAGCTGGCACCGACATTGTTGCGCATGGCGGCATCTCGCTCTATACTGAATTACCAATAGACCTGGCTTGAATTCACAAGGTAGATGTACGGCGGCAATCCGCTGGAATTGCAGATATCATCTGTTCGAAGTGGGATTTTATGTGGACAGGTTCATCCTATATCGCCGTGGTGGCTATATTCAGCACATAAAAGCAAGGAAGGCGTCTTCCTACTGTCCACTTCAGATTGATTTGACCCCATACCAATATCACATCCTCATAAACAATGCGTTTCTCCTTTATTCTCGCTGCTGCTGCTGCTTTGACAGCATCAGTATCTGCCAGTGACGCTGTCAGTCAGAGCACTCAGGGCAGTGAAAGTTGTCCTTGGCTCTGCATTAAGAAAAGCCAGTGTGCAGGCTGCCCTCATGGGGCCTCTTGTGTGAGTACGAGTAGCTTGTGTCTTGTGGATATAACTAACCGACGTCGTAGATCTTTTTTGCATGCTGGTGGTAGTGTGGCAGTGAGTCGTGTCTCTGTTTTCACATCGACGCAGTGTGGTTGATGGGCTATTGGAGGTGCGTCTGGTTGAAGTTGCGTCTTCAATGGCTACAATTGGTCAAGAGAGTGGGGCTATTATTAGACTCAAATTTGCTATACTTAGACGTTCAACTCAAACGTCACTGACATGAACTCATTCCCGAATGCAATTGTTGTCAAAGACTCATCAGTGAATTTATCCGCCCGCGTTTCTCCAACAAAGTGTCTTACCTCGCAGTTCCACGTGCACCTGCCCACTACCCCATCGATTCCACCTGGCCCCCACATGCTATTTTCTTTTCGTCCGGTGTCAAAAGGGTTGTGTCTATGTTTATGCCCTCGCCTGCCCATGGTTCACCGAAAAAGTGTCATGTTTCGGATTTCAACCCACCCACTGGTGTGCCATCGACGAATCACTCGTGATGAGGAATCTCGGTGTTGTCATGCAAGCAGAACGAAATTTTCAACGATGTTCACCAGCTACTCAAATTCGTACTTCGGAGTTGGTTTTTTGGGCTGCGGTGGGGATGGATCTTGCTCAATGGTCGACGTGACAATTGATTCAGAGGACATGGTGCGTTACGGTAAGTCGTGTGTATTTTTTCTGGCCCTGACGCCGTTCATGATTGAATATGAAGTGCACAGATGGCTACTACTTACCTTTCTGCTGCTGGTCCCTTACTGGTAGAAACCTGACCTCGAGGGTGATCCCTGAGCGCTCGAATAGTAGCCCACATTATCAGGTGATTGATCTTCGTGTTCTTGTGATTCCGCATGCGATTAACGTCTCTTTGCCTACCACAATGGAACAAAGGCTTTATTGCCTGTCTGCATTTCACTTCTTCTCGGGCTCATGTTTTCCATCCGTCATTGGAGCACGGAAAACTCGCTTGTCTGTGCTCATTTGGAGTTCAGCTTAACTGTCTCTCGGGCATGTTTTATCGATATGGTTTGCCAGTGTCTTGTTTCGGCAAGAGCCATGAAGAAATGAATTTAATACAATTGTCAACTCCCTTTTCAATGACGGGTGCGTTACTTATCTCGGCTTACTCTCGCTCATTGTCTTCTAGTTTTCTTGACCTACGACAGCTCGGGCGTATTTCGTCACCAATCTATGGGACGCTGGTTCAAGAACAGAACCTTCTTCCCCTTCGCCCTTGGCTAAACGTGTGTGGTTTCTGCTTTGATACTGAACCACTTGCTGGAACTTCGAGCGTGCCATCCAATTTGCCCTCATGGAGTTATGTGATCACGCTGGCAAGGCTCTTCTCTCCGTTCTCTTCACTGGCGAATATATTGGCGCGCTGATTCTGTTCTGTATTCAGTTCAAGTATCATATTCGAAGATACACATCAAGACCTGTCACCCGCCACCCCATTACCCATTCGCGTGGATCGAGCGTGCGCAGACATGATTTCCAAGCGTGTTGAGGGGTAAGTGCCCTTTCACGTCCAATCTGAGACTCAGCCCGGACTCAGCCTTATCCACTAACCTAGTCCATGCACGCAGAAAATTCTCCTTGGAAGAAGCACTGGGTTTGGCTGAAGCCAAGTAACTTGGAGCCTCACCCGACAGATGAGGACGTTGTGGGATATGTCGTCTTATTACATGGGGAAGGTGAGCTTGAGTACCGTAGGGTGATCTCTGATGTCTTGATGACAGGTGACCAGCGTCTTCACCATCTCAAATTGATGCATAGCCAGACTGGTTGCGAGTCTAGTGTCAGGTGAGCATATGCACTGTTTCGCTCGAAACTTTCATTTCATATACATATATGCTCATCCTGACAAGATGAAGACCCCTACGACACAATTTACGCTTCCACCCACAACAGCACCTTCGCTCTCACTGCTCAGCGGATCATCCATTGACCTCACAAGGAACGGCTCACGCACCTGGCTGCCTCCTGGCTTTCCCGAGGCTCCGACACGAGTCCACGATCTGGTTATGATTCACCCCACCTCTAGTCGCCGTTGTGTTCGGCGAAATCTATCAACGACAGGACGTAAATGCATACAGCCCCGTGGTTATGGGATCGTCGATGGTCACCTCCGAGTCGATCTGACGACGGATGCACTCACCCTTAAAACGGCGATTCTCGAAGGTGCATACCTCCATCTGAGCTCAATACTGGCACATCTAGCTAGCTTCCTCACCTTTGAATATCCATGGAACTGTGAAAATAAACGACGGAAATACCTCGTCGATATCTGGTTTGCGACGCGCTTAACTTATACGAATGGATTGTTTGTCAGAAACAATTTGACGCCCGGAGAGACGCCGACGGGTACAAGTAATCATAACAGCAAGGATCGTTCATTTTTGACGAAATGATGTCCTGATATCCGTACAATGTTACAAGTCTCTTATCGAAGATGATATAGTCCTGCGACTCAGCCAGTGTATTCGCAATCACCTTCGATGTTTCTACCTGGCTGTTCAGCATCAATCACACTGCCCACCATAGTGCGAATCGGACAGCATCAAACTAGTTTCGCTCGAGATGATGGGGTTACCAAAAGGTGACATGTTTGCCTGCTGAGCGATTCTTCAAAGGGAAGCAGCAAGATACTATGATAGTTTACCCGGTTAGTCGAAATATCGAGACCAACAGGATTAAACTCACTAGAATCGGATCCGGTGTGCGCAGCTTGCGCTAGTCCTCTATAAATTCAACATAGACATTGGCCATGCCAGAGGCGTTCGTACTTCCGGTGCCAACCGCCATAAAGAGACTTGTTTGCAGTTGGTTAGAAAACAAGCGGATCAGGCCCTCAAGAGCTGTGATCCAACTCAATTTAAATCCTTGAAGAGGAATAACCACATCAGTGGCAATGATACTAGTGAGTGTTGTGTTGAGTCATAATGGTTTGAGAAACTGCGGTCAAGTAAATGAAACATTCAGCGAGATATGGATATGATACGCACGCTGATGTACGCAGGCGCCTATTTGTTACCCTCATCGAGAGGCGCCTATGTGAAGGCAAGGGAAATCCATCTGGCGTGCTCTCATGGAAGCAATGAAAACGCTCGCATCTCCGCGCGTGCTGGAATGGCGAATATAGCTTTCACGAGTTTCTAGAATGATATTTTCATATAAAACAATGAAGCAATATACCGCCTTGATACCATCGTGGTGATTGCTTCAACAGTGACGCCTACAGGTGTCACAATATCTTTAGAACCTAGGAGATCAGATATTTTATCCGCCTTGAATGAGCATATATGTTTAGAACGAGGTGGCACACTCACTGTCATCTGTGAGGTACACCAGAATATCACTACAATAGCGAATGTGCAAAGAGAAGTGTATAGTTGACAGATGCAAAGCTGAAGCACCGCGCATCAAAGAGTGATAGCTTGCAGTCGAGCCGTTGAAAGTTGCCATATATGCTGACCGTAGGGACATGTCAGCTGTGACGCTAGGCGTGAACTTGGAACAGACACACCATACGCACGGTATCACTGGTACTCGCCCGTTACTCGATGATTCTCATCATTCTCAACACCAACTTCATCAAACATCGAACTTGGGCTCCACCCTGCACCAGCATCCCCTCCTGTACACGCATTCCTCGTGCAAAGCGAAGACGAGCTCGCAGCCTCTGAACTGTGAAAACGTCACACGAAGGACCATGGTCCCGCAAAGAAGCATACTGGTTGATACATGAATAGTCAGAATCTCTATCTTTAATCATAACGGTCGAGAGACGTCTCACGATCGCGATCCAACCAGCTCATCACCGACTCCAAAGTAGTGCCTTCGCGGTCATACAGACTTAGCACTGAAGTTGCGCCTGCTCTGTCCTGCTTGAATCGATTGACATTAACATTAACGCCAACAGAGCCTGCCCTCTCACGTTCGAACCTTGCACCAGACCCAGACCCCTCTCTCATTCCCCATCGAGCAGCCCAGCAGCAAAGGTTTCGGAAGTCCTTGGACCGAGCCATTTCATGGTTGGAGGTCCTGGTGTAAGTGTGCTACGGGTGAGTGGGGAGGACACAAGCCTGCTTTCTCCGGGAGAGGTTGACTCTTCTTGTTTTACCCCCAACGCCAAGCCCGGACATCTCCGTCCCATTGAGACGATTCCTGGTCTCTCAACATGAGGCAGACAAGGATGAAGACTCGCCGATACTTAAGCTTCTCTTCTGGCTGAAAAAAGGTGTGGGTGATGACGACAACAGAGGTGAGTTGGGTCATGGGGGCTAGATTTTGATAGCCTTGCGAAAGAAATGCTCCAAACCAGGCTCCTACATAGGCAGGGTTGAAGTCGAGGTGTCGATGCGGGTTTGGAAGTCAATGAGAATAGATAAGTAGGAAATGCCCCATAGCCTGTAGAGTTTGCTTCCGCTGCTAAGTCACTTGTTCACACGCTTCGAAGCCGACTCATTGGCAAGCACGTCTCTACTCACCACTACAATGTTGATGCGATTCAATCTTGGTATATCGCAGAGCTGAGGACAAGGCTACCTGCAATATGTTTGGAAATTGCACACCTACCCCATCTACGAATTCCTACTGTGTAACTCTGTGTTCCTCAGGAGACGTGAAGTCAGGCACGATATTGGGTTTACGGCCCAGCTGGTCCCTGGATGAGTAAGTAATGGCATCTTCTGACCTGATCATATATACGGGCGTCTTGCGCAGGATGACACCGACAAACTTATACGTTGGTCTTTTACTTCGTCACTCCTTCTCGCCATCGCCACCATGTCGTCGTCTGCACCAGCATCGACAAACTGAGCGGCGAAATCAGTTGCACAAACAACAGCAGCCCCTACTTCTACTCTACCTGGTACTACTTCTCCTATCTTCTCCTACTAGTCAGCCACCCTCTATTTCAACACCAAGTATTTTTCCCCCTCTCCTTCTCTTCTTCCGAATCAACATCCAGTACTTACTGACTGTTCATCGGTTTCTACCGTTCCACAATAACACCACCAACAACACCCACAACACCCACTACGACACCCACATCTTCTATGTCATCTTCCTCGTCCAGCAACGTACAAACGACTTCCTTTACTATGATTACAACACCAACTACAACCTTTATGACCTCCGTGTCAACAACGGTACCTACAACGATAACGTTGGTAGTCTTTTATTTGTTTTTATACCCTAGCTCACCAGATCTATCAGGTCAATAGATCCATACGGATCAACAATCACAATCACCACCGAGATCTCCACGACAACTTCTATCCCTGTCCCAACTCCCACTTGCATACATGACTCAACCAGCAGTGTTATTGTCCTAATCGGCGTCTTATTGCTCTATTGCTTCTACCCATGCAGTGACAGACGTCGAGACAAGTTAGAGAGAAACTTGGACCCCTCTGATGTTGTATCCCATCCCTCAGGGGGCGGAGCCCCACCCCAAGTCGACCTCGGCGACGAAATAGAGGTTACTCCCTACCCTGACCGTGACGGAAGCATGCCCCAGTACAGAGAAAGCCCCTTCTTCGCTGCTGGCGCGAGTGCCACTGCAGCAGGAGCAGGTATTCACCGCACAACGCCACCACTCAGCTCTCCTTCTCAGCACTCCGACGCCGCCACCTCTCCCGGCGAGGGGTACCCCTCTCAAGGCTTCGTACGCTCAGGCCTGGGCCAGTACCTCCAAGGCGGGCCGAACACGTACGCACTGCTGCAGCAAACAGACTTGGACAACCCACGACCGCTCACACGCCCCGCCCCAAGCGTCAGCAACACCTCAAGCGGTCGTGAGATGAACGACCAAGAAGCTGCTGCTGGGCGTCAGGGGCTCGCGCTCACTACGCAGCAAGAAGTTGATGGGGAAGGGTCAGGTGTTGAACACCACGATGCGGGTCAGGCGCAAAACGACGAAGGAGGTGAAGAGCCGCGAGATGTACCGCCTGCGTATGAGTCTATTAGGCCGTAGACTTGCGCATGCTCAAAAACGCACGAGCATGACCCGTGAATCTGAATCTGCGATGCCACCCCCTACCACGTTTCATGTGTACGCCACGATGGACACACTACTTTTGGACGTTCATACATATGTAAAGTACATCATCATGATCTTTAGACCATTCATTCACTTGTTTCATTATTTTGACGGGTGTTGTCGGTGTCGTTGGTATTCTGTTGAGGCGTGGCGGCTGAGTACTCGGTCAATTTTTCTGTAGTATTACCAGCATACGTATTCGTATTTCATGCACACATTGTCATATGATTTTTCTTTCACTCGTTTTACTCTACATCAATGCAAATTGCGTATATGATATTGACATTGTTGGTAATGTATTCCAAGTATTCCCTGGACGTCACTATATAGATTGGGTGTGACAGTTGTAATTCAATTGGACTTGGAAAGGTCAGGAATTGAACTGTGCTTGAGGGATTCACTTTGGGATGCGAATAATGGGGGTGTGCTCCCCAACACATACAGTATACAGTGGTAGTACGAGGTAAGAGACATGGCTTAAACGATACAGTGAAACTGTGAACCACTTAGCACTTTGAAGGAAGGAGATAATCAGACGAAGGACAGACTTGTTGGCGAAAGCAGGATCATTCTTGTCGACATGAATCACTGCTGCGAAGAACTTGTGACCGACAGTGGGGGAAAAGGCCTTGGGCTGGGGCTGGGAGGTGAAGGATGTACATCGGGAGATCGACTGCGTGGCGTTAGTGACATAGTGACCAAGAAGGGGAGATGACTTACATTTGGTATATCAGTGGCGCCGTCACTTATATTTGTGAAGTGCTGGAGGGAAATGTGTAAGTTATTGTGATGTCAGACAGAGCAAGGATATACAGCCTACATGAAGGAATGCGTGCACGAAATTGTGATGTTTGCGTCGGGATGTGTTGTTCAAGGACGATCTACCTGAAGTTGCTGGGCGGAGGTTCCACAGGGTTTATATGCTCCTTATTGACGATGAACATTGTGGGTCGGCCATGACACTGTAGGGCGATGAGAAACTCATGGACATACCCGTGCTGGGCATGTCGGTAGCCAAAGTTGAGCTGGATCGCGTCGGATCTCTGCCATGTCGAGCGATCCTAGAATGTACTGTTTGAAGAAGTCCGTCTCCATCTTTCTGACACGCGAGCTTGGCGCCAAATTTTTGGTGCAGGGTGTGTTTTCAGATACGTACACATTAAAGAGTTAACATTGGGAATGTTTAAAGTGTAGGGGTGACATACTTGGGCGACCGAATCACCACAAATTCAACGGTGTACTGCCCAGCCATCTTGCGAAACTTGTTCAGCTTCTCAAATTCCAGACTTGTTGCTGCTCACGGACGAGGTACTATCTAGGTCCTATATTACAAGAACAAGACCACCAGAGGGTCCGAACATGTGAGCAGGCGGGGGTGTTAGAGGTAGTACAACATGGTGTTGCTAGAGTGGTGTGATGGCAACTGTGCGGGAGGGTCGCTGAGTACGGGTTCTCGTCGTACTGGCAGATGCCGAGATCGATTTGGACAAGCGTGTCGCCCCCAGATATTGTGGATCGGAATCAATATTCATGGCAAACTCATCTGGACTTCACCTACGCCGTATGCAGAAAATGAAGCGTCTGAGGAGGGCGCTAAACTCGGCCCAAAGTCGGGACTTGCATCAAGTCACATGTGGATACCTGGTTGGCGATATGTTACCATACACCTGGATTTCCTGAATGTCTGAAGTTAAGACTCGGAAAAGACAGTCACTCAGTGTGCCGTTAGTAGTAGTTACGGTAAGGGGGTCACGTGCCACAGTTGAACTTCTCAACCCCCTATTTTTTCTCTTGCATTCGCTGATCAGCTTGTCTGCCTGCAATGGTCTGCATGGATCTATTGGAGGAGTGATTTGAAATGTGCTTCGCAAACCAATCGCAGACGTACTTTGATTTTACGTACACAATCACTCTTCCACATTTCTTTTCATTCTCCGTTTTAACGTGTTCGTTTCCCTTCGAAGTCAAAGTGTTTACGAGGGTGTTTACGAGTATACTATACAACTCCTAATACTCCGCGTAGTTTCTTTCTCTGTTCTAGGTATGCACATATGCAACTGTCATACCTTCAATCGAAGACTGATCAAGTTTTCACCTTTCTAGTCCGAGCCTCTTATCATTTGAGACGCAGTCTATAGCTAGAGCGCACCTTTACCACGCACCACTAGGACGCTCGAGGTAAGGCACCGAATATTTTACATATATTCGGGGATTGAACATATTCGGACCATTGACAGATTGAATCGACGTTGTACTAATCTCCGAGGTGAGTAGGATTATATCGTACTCGAGATTCCAATGTCTCACAGATAATCTGTAGTCGGACAGGGACCTTTTCAACATTTTTTCGTCGTGTAGACATTGCATCGGAGGGGCTTGACATCCACGCAGGTGAGTAGTATGTTACATTATTTTGTTGCCCAAATTCATCGTGATTTGCGGCTGGTAGTGACCTGTCATGGATGAGCTTACAAGCTCGTGTCTAAACTATTTCGACGAATATGTGATGAATGAAATCCCAATCCGCCTTATCCGCCTGTCAGACATGAAGTTTGTCGGCCGTATTGATGTGAAGAAGCTTTTCCGGAGCTCTGTGTATTCAAGTCTGGAATATAGTCCCTCCAACCATATCCGGTACGCTATGCTGTCTCACCGATGGCTGGATGAGGGAGAACCCACATATGAAGAGATGAAGACAGGTACAGCGGCGGGCCCAGGGTACGAGAAGCTGCAGGCATTCTGTCAAGAGGCAGAGGAGTACGGCGTGGAATTTGCGTGGTCAGATACCTGTTGCATTGACAATAGCAGCAGTACCGAGCTCGACGAGTCAATTCGGTCCATGTTTCGGTGGTACAAAACTCGGCTATTTGTATCGTCCACCTGGCGCAAAGCGAGACCATCGATAATATAACTCAGGACGAATGGACTGAAAGGGGATGGACACTGCAAGAACTCCTTGCGCCTCGTAATATCAAGTTCTTCAACGCGCGTTGGATGCCCATGACGGATGATGCAAATGACAAGGAACCCGACGAGTCACCCTACTTACTAAGGGCTCTGGAGGAAGCCACTGGCATCCCTCATGATGTCCTCACGTCGGACCTTATACCAAGTCTTGTGAGGGTAGATGAACGGATGGCGTGGGCAGCCGGACGCCAAACAACAAGGGTTGAAGACGCGGCCTATTCCCTAATGGGCATTTTTAACGTGAGCCTGCGGATTGCATATGGTGAAGGAAGAATGCGCGCATTCTGCAGGCTCATTGAAGCCATCACGCGCGTTGGTGACCCCTCTGTCCTCAACTGGACCCCCTCCGTCTCCGACAATCTAGACCACATGTCCATGGAGCACTACAGTGGCTCTCGTGCTATTCCTGCATGTCCAGCGAATTTCAAGGACTGTCGAAGTCGACAGTTCGATTTCGATCGGCCTCTGGAAATGACCATGACCAGCCTCGGCTTGCGAATGCCTGTAGTAATCCTCCCTCTCATCCTCCATTCGATTTCAAAAGTGACTTTCCAAACCCAACTCACGCTTAGGTGTCCGTTCTGTCCAACCATTGAATTTACAATTATCGATTCCTCTAACCCCAGAGGGTGTCAATATGCATTCGGGATAGTCAACTATTCAATTATTGGCGGTGGGATACGCGAGGTCCTAGGGATCCGAGGCAGGTCCGCTGGTGTGGTCCTATTCCGACGGCCCGAATCCTTACCCAGATATCAACCTCCCAACGATATCATTGGGCTAAACTTCGCCTCCCCCCCCCAAACCAACACTCTCTGATTGGAAATTAGTAAACCATTATCACGACGGTGGGCGATTGACCGTGGTCGACTTCCCGAACAGACCGAGTGACTCCCATTTCTACATTGGTCGTGAATACCTACAAACTGTCTACCTATAGCTTTGGCTTCGCTTACTCACAAACTATACTTACATCTACTGGTGCCAGTTTCTTCTTGAGACACCCCTTCCCACATGTTAGTATGATCCCTGATACGGGTTCTCCTATTGACTCTGCCCCACGTCATGCTACCCCAATAGAATCCACCTTGACCGGCTCCCCACAAGCCCTGCAGTCTGCGCTCACATCCACATTCGACTGCTTCTTCAACAGTGGATGGAGACGTACCCACAAACGATACCATCCTTTGGGGCTGTCTGTCGCGATGAACTCGCTCTCGCTGCCGCCTAGCTTGACCGCTCGTATTTTGCGATAGCGACGACGTGATCAAATGTGTCACGGGGTTTTGACTAACCAGATCATGCTAATGATCGTGATTGCCTTTCACATGGTGCCTATCCGCATCACAATCAACAAAAAGGACAGGTTCGTGTCGATGTAATGCATTATTTACTGTAATTGTAACGCACCAGTGATGCATTTTCCTTGCAGTTGTAGCGCTCTTTCCTCCCCTACAGTAGTGAGTACTGCTAATGCATCACTCTCCCCTACAATACTGGGTCCTGGTGCATCCCTGATGCATCAGCCTGACTCGAGCAGATGCATCCCTTTCACTGATGCATCCGCTCGAGTCTGGCTGATGCATCCCGTCTGATGCATCGTCCCTCCCGCCCTTCGTGCGTTGCTGCCCTGATGCATCCCGTCTGATGCATCATCCCTCCCGCCCTTTGTGCGTTGCTGATTCATCCCCTCCCGCCCCTCGTGCATCCCGCCCTCCCGTCTGATGCATTGTGATGCATAATTCTTCCCCTCCCGCCCTTTGTGCGTTGCTTATTCATTTCCTCCCGCCCTCGTGCATCCCGCCCTCCAATATAATCTGGCGCATTGCTGATTCGTCCCCTCCCGGCGCCCTGATGCCATGGCACGTTATGATCATAGTGCATGTATTAATCAATCTACGTCTATCGAGGCCATTAATCAATCTACGTCTACCAAGGCCAGTGTCTCCGCCCAGCGTGCCTCAAACGATGACGCTAGATGTCGGCGCAAGTCAGCCTGCCGTTTCGCATACGCCACACAGCCATCCTCGTGTTCTGCATTGGTTAGTGTAGCGTCGTCTTGCCTTCCATCCCAGCGTGCTGCTTCCCACCTTAGAAAAGCTAATATACGCCGCATTTCTTCCTGCAGGAGTTGTACTTCTTCCCCCCAGCGCATTGCGCGTGCCCTTGCCTTACACCACTCTATCCTCATATCTGTTGCACCATGAGTAAGAGAATCATTTTGTAGTATCGCGCTTACCTTCTAGAGCACCGTTATCGTCCTTCTCACTTCCCGCAGCGCCACGCATATTCCATATCCACGACAATTTTCGTCTGCCCTCCGATTCACCCCAGAGCAGGTCAGACATAGAACGAATATCCTGACGATTTAAAGGACGCAGTGATGACTGCCAGCCAGACTCGTTCAGGAGTCCGCCCAGGATCACCAGGGCCTTGTGTGCGCCTTCGTATTTGCTGGCGGCAGCATCGATTCTCGCGTCGATCGTCTTAAGCGTGCTACGTGCTCGAGTATTGGCTCCTTGCCCTCGAAGGTTGCGGTCCTTGTACCTGAGTACGGCAGTCTGTGCACGAAGGTTGGAGCGTAAGGAGCGGAGGGCATCATGGCCTTGTGCGTATCTCAATCTCCATTCTGTCCTCTGGAGTCGTTCGTCACAAGGCGCCAGCCTGCCGATCTGTGATGGCAACCGCAGATTGAATGTTTCTGCAGCAGGGACGGACGTGGCGTTGGCAGAGGTTGATTTGTCCAAGAGACGCATATAGTACAACCGCAGCTCGGCTACGGCCCGCTCCGGCTTGGCGTTCATCGGTTTGCAAGTATTTTGGCTATCCTAGTGAGCCAAGCTACTTATATATAGTTTGGTCTGGTTCATTAGCCGTTTGGAGTCCCACGAACCAACTGTGAGCCAAAAATAATCAACAGCGGCTCGAGCTGGCTTGAGGCCAGCTCAAGCTGATTTATAAATACGAAATCACGTCTTTGTCGAAGTCTCATACCCAGTTAGTTCGACTGTTGCTCCTCGAGGCCTCAAGGCTCAAGTTATCTCATAGTATACCCACCATGAACCATAAGGTCCCGATACGAGTTGACGGTAGATTCAGACTCGGAGATGTTTTGGGATCTGGTTCATACGGTGTGTTGTTCACAAGCTGACTATAATTATAAAAATTAACATACTATGGACCCTACTTAGCTGTTGTGTACCACGCTCGGAATATCATCAAAGATGATGCAGTTGCCGTAAAACTCGAATCCATCACAGCCCAGCCATCTTCTGTACAACGCGAATACGCCATTCTGAAACGACTTGAAGGTGGAGTTGGGATACCCCGCGCTCTCTGGTTCGGTCGAGAATCAACATATCATGCTTTGGTTCTCGGCCTCCTTGGGCCATCACTGCATGATCTTTTCCTCGCACATGATCGAAAATTTAGCCTTCATACTGTTGTCAATCTAGGAATCCAACTGGTCAGTCGGTTCGTGCTGGGTTGTTGCAGATAGGCTAACCCGTTTTCCAGCTCTCACGTCTTGAGTACATCCACTCAAACAATTATGTTCACTGCGATATCAAACCGCAGAATGTCTTGATGGGCCTTGGACATTTGAAGCACACTGCATTTATAATCGATTTCGGTATCACGAAGGAATACTGGGACACCGCAACCAGAGTCCATATTCCCTTTCGTCAGAATCAACGTCTCACCGGCACTCCTGCCTTCGCTTCAATCAACAACCACTTAGGAGTTGACCTGGGTCGTCGTGACGACCTTGAATCGCTTACATACATGTTGATCTATCTGTTACGCGGCTCCCTTCCATGGTTAATCAGTGACCACGAGAAACTCTCCAGCTCTTCCATACTCGAGCGCAAGGTCAACACCACCATTGAAGTCTTATGCAGTGGAATTCCCGTCGAATTTGCAAGTGTTCTCATCTACACGCGCTCTCTTGCGTTCTCGGAAGACCCCGACTATGAGCATCTTCGTTCATTGCTTTGTGGTCTTCAAGACACCTTGGCTGCGCCATCTACATGCTCGCTGGATTTCAGCATGCCTGATAATCACACCACACATCACCCTCCAATCTCCAATGAACGCTGGATGGTCGAGGCGGCCCCATGTCTGCCGGATGCAACACCACTTTGCAGATCTACTCGTGTGTGAGTATTCTGTCTCATTTTCTCATTCACAATCTGAAGCTAATGTAATTTCGAAGTTTACACCAACGTAATGCCTCTCCCATGCACCCAACTGCACTGCGGAAAAAACCATTAGTTGCTAGATCACGCTGTTGAATATGTCTTTCTATTTCTACATAACTGT
The DNA here is from genome assembly GCF_016758775.1 of Suillus clintonianus. NCBI lineage: Eukaryota > Fungi > Basidiomycota > Agaricomycetes > Boletales > Suillaceae > Suillus > Suillus clintonianus. Next base: position 15,120 of record NW_024539375.1, read on the forward strand.
ACAGTGTACAAGTCTACAATGTGTTTCTCATAGGTTTCAAATCTTGATTCTTGAATCCTACTGCGGCTAGGCCTGATTCCTGACCCCCGAGGGCCGACTCCACGCTGAGTCACGCAGCTTCTTATCTTTTTCTCACCCTACCATCTCCTTGCCCATCGTCCTTGCAACTTGCAAGTGCTGTTTTTCTGCAAATCGGTCGGCCTGCTACAGAAACAAACTTGTCCTGGATACCTGTACCTTACTCCTGAAGCCTGAGTCCCAACATCCACCAGCCTCGCCTTATTGAATCATATCACCATCATGACCAACCTTCTGGATGACGCAGGGGGGATTTTCCACTAACACCCCAATGCCTTTCCACATCGCAATTAAATGCACAATCAATCAGCCATCGACTCCTGGAATGAAGGTAAGCATTAACTTGCTCGACCTTGACCCAGTGGTTGATATTTGAAACACGTGTTCAGTGATCGTCAAACCACGCACCCTGGGTCCCTGACAACCATCGCAAACCATTTGCAAACATGAGATGTCCCTTTCGCTGGATGCCCTTTCTATATCTATATTGCAATCTGGCTTCTGGACAGCCGATTGACTCTGAGGATGTAGGTAAGCCTTACTGTGCTCGATATAACCAACTGATTGCAAGATCTAGGGTACATCTGAATGCACATCTTATGGTATCAGTATCCCTCTCATTGGGCAAGGTAGTGGGCATTGGGGAAACCCCACACATATATTGTGCTGCCCAGGACCACTCGAATGAACAAGATCTTCCAGTACGTACGCTGGCCATACGTTCAGTTGTCCCCTGGTGTCATCACAATTAATAATGTTGTCCAGACCTTCCCTTGTGCGTACACGTTGGACTTGTCATTGGTTGACTCGGCACTGGCATTTCCCCGCTGTTTCCCTTGACGAAGATACATAAAGACTGTGTCTTTGAATCTTTACTCTCACTCAAACATGCCTCCTCGTCGACGAGGGCAGAAGTCTCGAGTTACCAATGTGCCTACTCATACTGCCGCTGCTCCCATTGACGCTACCCCCATCGTTACCCCCATCGCTGCCACTATCGTGCCCATCGCTGCCAATGTTGCGCCCCCCATCGCTGCCAATGTTACGCCCCCCATCGCTGCCAATGTTGCGCCCATCGCTGCCGCTGTTGCGTTGAACGTAACTATGCTTCAACACCCCCAAAGGCAACGTCAACTGCCTTCGAGGTTCCGCAATAATAGCCCAGTTCGTGCTGGCACTGGTCGCACGCCAGATGATGGAGAATACATTGACATCCCCAATGTCTCTGGGGATGAAGAAGATGACTTGCCTGCACCCAACGTCAGGGCTCCTCCAGTTCCCAGCCCTCTGCAGACACTTACCAGTACTATCTACTCCACCCAAGTCGATCCCTTGGCTACGGGTGTCCGAGGAGCGCAGCCAAAAACCAGTGCTGATGTCAATTTCTTCTTTAGGGAAGATCCATTGACAGCTACTAAACACAGGATCTGCCGAATCTGCGAGTGAGTTTTGCGTCTGCAATTATTTCGTTCTTTCTAACGGCCTTGTCCAGGGGTTTGCGGGTGGAGGACCCTTCACACCTGGTTATGTCGTATAAGCACTCAACCGGCACTTCTGCCCGTCGTACTCACGCTTTCTACCACCACTCTGACGTTTTCCTGCAAGAGGCGGAGCGCCTACGCTGGCCTATCTTCATACAACCACTCAATGACCGACTCGCTGAAGGATGGACTTTGGCAGCTATCCGTGAGAGGCTCCGGGACCCTGCGTATCACATTGAGTCGCTCGGTACCATCCCTAATCAGGGACACGGCAATTTTCCACCTGGAACCACCTTATCTCCAGACGATTTTATCCCCGATTTCAGCATTGACGAGATGCACCGTCAATTGGTGAAATTCATCGTTGCGGATGATCAAGCAAGTTGATATTTACTTTCTACGTGCCCTTGCTAATTCAATTTCTGCAGGCGATGAACATTATAGAATGTCTAGAATTTCGACGCCTGATACGTTTTTTGCGGGAGGATTTGACCGATTCAGACATTCTCCACCGCACAAAACTTCGTGAGCTCATAATTGTAGCGTGGCAAGAATATTTCCAGGTGTTGAAAGGTGATCTTGCCGTGAGTGTCTAGTTATCGAGAATCCCGCCATACGTCTTATGTATTCTTACAGAGGCGCAAGGAAAAATATCCTTTACATCTGACCTCTGGTCTGATCAGAAGCTCCGCCCCTTCTTGGCTCTCACGGCTCATTGGATTGCCAAGGAAGAGCAGACGTCGGTGCTCGTCCTGAAGGCAGCATTAATCGCATTTCATCACGTTCCAGGAAGTCATACCGGCAAATCTCTCGGTTTCAGTAATACTGAATCTCCTCGATCGCGCTGACGTTGCAAAGGATGTGAGTGTTCAGCTGTACCGTATGATGTGCTCTGACTTCGTTTAGCCTGGACACTTTACTTTGGACAACGCGGCGAATAATCAAACATGCATGAAGGAACTTTCAAACCTACTCGAAGAACGCGAGATCACATATGATCCAATCGAAAACCGAATTCCTTGCTTTCCGCACGTGATCAACATATGTGTAAAACATATTGTTGACGACTATGCGACAGCGGATTTCTCATCCGTGGAGAATACCTGGAATGTGTGTGGTCAAATCGTCGTCAAGAATGAGTATGTCGGCGCCATCACCGGTAAAGCTCTCGAACGGGCCAGAAATCTTGTTCGCTCCATCCGTGCATCAAACCAACGACGTTCGAATTTTAGGGATACCATCGTGATAGGTAATGAAAAGGATTGGTTCCGGGGAGATACAGGCGAGCCTATAAAGCTCCCTACAGTCGAGCTTTTGCTCGATGAGCCAACCCGCTGGGATTCAGTTTATGTCATGCTCAATCGTCTACGCAATCTACGTCAGGTGAGGTCTCATCTCACTGAATATTTGTCGTGGGCTAACCATTGCTCAGGCGGTTGATATGTTCTTCGAGTCTCCCAACCAACGTTCTATATACGACAAAAAGTTGAGCCCAATAGAATGGCATTTCCTACAGGACTTCGAAGTCATTCTGGAGGTCAGTATCGACATCTTCGTAACCTATGTTGTATTTAACCTTGTAATTTCAGCCCCCCCACAGAGCTCAGCAATCCATGTCGAGCGAGAGCACTCCCATGTTGGGTCGTGCGGTTCCAGCGTTTGAAAGGTTACTTGAGGATTGGAAGCAGGTGGCCAATAGCGCCCCGCACTGTGCACCGCTCATCAACATTGGTTTGACTTGGGCGGAGAAGTATGACGACAGGATGTCCTGCACAAATGCATATGCCGTTGCGATGTGTGAGTCCCTCACATTTTTATAAAATTTGATGTCTTATGATCGGTTTATAGTTGTCGATCCAACCTGCCGAATGTCATGGGCTACGGATCATTGGGATGAGGACCGGGTAAAGTCAGCAAAGGAATTCATTTTCAAACTAGTACGTCTATCTATCTAGCAACAGCATGCGCTCATATGTCCTTTAGATGCATATCAAAGAGCACAGCGGACCTCCAATACACCGGCTCCAATCCAACCACCCCCAAAACTACAATCACGCACGCTAGGCTCCCGTGTCTACGGACTTCGTGAGGGGGATGCACCGCCAGTTGGTGACGATATCGTCCAGACAATCGATCAGGAGTTTGCGGCTTATACCACAGCTAACATCAGCCCCAGGGGAACAAATATACTCTCCTTCTGGCAGGTGAGAGTCGTCTCCGTCAAGTGACGTATTTTGTTGTTGACCACGAGATTTTGACCAGATGTCTGAGGGGATGTTCCCAACGGTTTACGCCGTTGCTATGGACTACCTCCCAGTCCAGGCATCTGCTGTTCCCTGTGAGCGAGTGTTCTCGTCGAGCAGCGAAACGTACACAAAGAGGCGTAACTGTATCAGCCCGATCCTCATGGAAGCGCTACAGATGGTGAAGTTCTCCTTAAAAAAGGAGCGACTTAACTTCACCAAAGGTTGGGCGGCATCGCAATGGGCCATGGAAACTGGGGTGGTATCTGACAATAGCTTCGATGAGCTTTTGGGGCCTGTTTCAAGTGGACCTACAGATGACAGCAGCGCATATGACGCTGTCCTCAAAGCCATCGCAGAGCAAGAGTGCGATGACATCGACGACGAGGTTGTCGTTTGATATCTGACATGTCCTTGATCTTTCATTTTTTTTTTCACGTTTTGTTTACCCTCACGCACCTTATGATTCTTCTTGCATTGTGTTTGCATATTGAATTTCAGTTGTTATCTGACAGTCTCCTCGTCTAGGCAATCCGGATATTCTTCAGTCCACTACTGGGTAAGATCCTTGACATATGTTGAGCTCGAGGATCACCCTTTCTCGGCGCCAGTTTACTGACCGACGAACAATATACTCGAAATGACCGTGTCGCACTTCTTCTATGAAGACCCAAAGACACAACTCAGATGCCACTGACCGTGTATTTAGGTGGTCTTGGTCCTCTCAGAGCTCGTTTCTATCAGGCTGCCCCCCCTGGACTGTTGACTAACATTGCCGCCTTCTCCTCCTTACCACCTTCCTGCCTCTGCCGCCATACAAACCTCTGCCCCCCCTGGACCGTTGACTAACATTGTCGCCTTCTCCTACCACCTTCCTGTCTCTATATCGTTTGCGGACTCCCAATACCCACAAGCCCCTTTTGATATCCAACCAGATGATCCAGGACTATTCGCAGAACCGCGTCGATACCCTGCACATGAAGAACTTGCTGCACCTTGGAGAAGATCGATACCTTACTCGCTCCTCCTAAAGCACTTCCCGCTGCACAAGACCCAATTCGTTCGTGACGCCCATGCGTTTACCGTAGCGCCTGATGACTGGAAGATTCTGCTCTCTCAACGTCGTCGCTGGATCAACTCGACAGTCCATAACCTTGGAGAGCTGATGTTCTTGGAGCAGCTTTGTGGTTTCTGTTGTTTCGATGCGGTTTGTGGTCATGATCGATTTGGTTTCGACTATCATTCAGCCTATCACTGTCGGCTATGTGCGTCCGATTTCTGTTCTGGGTTTTCTTCGGATTCTGACTTGAAGTTGTAGATCGTGTATCTCGTTGTGGAAGTCATCACGAAGGCGGAAACTCTCCCTGTCATTTCGCTCGTCATGATCGGTGCCGTGTATGGCTTACAAGCCCTCGTGTTTATCCTCCGGCGCAAGTGGGACATGGTTGGATGGATGGTCTTCTACATTCTGGCCATCCCGATCTTCTCTCTCATGCTCCCGCTCTATTCGTTCTGGCGTATGGATGACTTCTCCTGGGGTGCCACCTGTGTCGTGTTGGGTGAATCTGGCAAGAAGATGATCGTTCATGTAGGTGTTTTGTGGTCCCCTTATTTTGATTGATACTGATAAAGTTTCTTTAGGATGAAGGCAAGTTCAATCCTCGCGCGATTCCTCTCAAGTCATGGAATGATTACGTGCGTGGTTTTAGGTCCCTTTGTAGATATATTACTGATCTGGTTTACAGGAGAACGAGCTCTGGGACAAGGAGTCGAACCACAGTATTGGCTCATGGGCTCCTCCCAATCAGTTCCACAAGGAGGGATATGCAGCATCTTCCCCGCGACCACCTACTGTACCCATCATCCACACATCCCTAGCGCACCTTCCGAGCTCATCGCCGTCGTGGAATGTATACCCAGAGGACTTGTATAGCGGAGGTGCATATGCTAACCTACTCTAGGGCGGGTACGTACTTGCTTATTCGTACTCGTGTTCTAGCGCTGACGTGATATACAACCCAGATGCAGTTATGGCTTATAGGACCGGAGGACGGGCGGCATGTGCGTGTGTTCGTGTGCACGAGTATCATAGCGGCTAAAGGTGCGTGCAACCGACGATCGAGGTAGAACATGTAACTGATGAACCCGCTTCTTTCATTACCACCCGCAACTATCCCCCTATCCCCCATACCCTTCAACGCCCTTCGCGATCTCTCAAACGCCTCCACCCAACGCCGCCGACTCCCCCGTTCGCGACCAAACACCCTCACCATCCAACCCCGCCACCTCGTTCTCCAACCCTCTCGTCCTCTTTCACCTCCTCGCTGCTTTAATTTGCAGCGTTTCTTCGTCATGGATGGCTCACGTAGCTGCCGTGGGGGAGAAACGCAGCACAGTTCCTACTTTAGTTTAGTTTTTAATCAAACATTAACGAAATAATCACATACTTGGTCTTGGGGGGCCATTAGCGCCCGTGTGATTATCGATCGTGCGTTGGTAGTAGTTAGATCTTCGATAATTCTAAATGTAATCTATTTTTGATCAATGTGTAATCATAAAATTAAAAATATAAAAATATAAAATTCTAATTTTAAATCAGCTGGCTTGAAGCCGGCTCGGAGACAGTAAGCGCGCTTTATTAACTGGGCCAGGCCATGAATTATGTAAGCCATAACTAATCACACGGCTTGGCTAATTACACGCTCCGCCCACGGCTAAAGCCGGACAGAAGCCGGACCCACGGCAACACTAGTCTCGTAGGAAAGCAGAAAATGTCTCGGAATCATAGCCAAGAAATAGCAACTTTCTTTTCAAACTCAGGTCTTCTCTCACTGACGCGAGCCTAGCATCCCTAAGGCGCCAAAATCATGGTTTACAGTCATTCAAGATGGTGTGTATCACGCACACTTATCTGTCTTGATTCAGGGTCTTGCCTTGAGACCCACACATGACCAGCATGAGGCTCTACCTGGCTCATTATTCCCTTACAGTTCTTTTGTGACTTTTACAGGATTGCAACGTCAGACTGGTCGTGGTCGCAAAAAATAGCGCACCCTGGTATTGCTGTGGTCGAGCAGGGTCGTATCAGGGTCTCAAGAGCTCAAAAGCGCTTAGCAGGAGCTCATGGAAGAGAACAGGTGTTTCGTACAATATTGACTTAATCTTACTGACCGAAACGCTCCCTTCGAGTGGCGTTCAATTAGTAGATTCTTGCGCCCACGAACTAATTTTTATGGTGAAATTGAATGCAGGGACACGCTACGTGTTCCCCCATATATGGCATACACCATCAGCTGGTGAGTGCTTCTTGATCAAGCGTGATGTGCAAAGCTTAGATTTATTTTTGCAGCTGCAGCGTGTTTTCATATCTCAGTCACTGCTCCAGATTCCACCGAAGGAGATCGGGTGATGACTCCAATTTAATAGAGGCTTATCGTGCCTGTTTATGTGCTCATACCGCGGCTCCTGAAATCAGTGCCCACTCGATCGGATGCGAATTTCACGATTAGTCAGTTGTAGTCTGGCTGGCCACTCGGTCGTTCTGCCCGCCACACTGCGTATTGGCAAGAGTCATGGATCCTGGGGAAACCAGCGAACCCTGACGCAAGCAAACTCACCACGACATAAGCTCTAGGAAGCTCGGTGTTTGTGATGTCGGGTTACATTCGTTGGCAGTGCTACAGAACGTTGAGTCACTTCTTCACGTAAGAGTAATATATTCGAGACGGGCAAGCTCACAACAAGTGGACCCTACTTGGTGAGGCATCCAAGCTACACCGGGTTGGCCATGCCTTTTGCTAACGCCCGTGCGATGTACGCCCCCGGCTCCTAGCTTCGACTCGCTGCTAGTCTGCAGCATACTCTGAGACTTCAGCTCAGCGCGTACTACCATACAGCTGCTTTGTGGTGGGTGTACGATTCAGGTTGATTAGCATCGTCTATGTTAAGCGAGTGTCAACTGAACGTCGAATTCTTTGGCTGCTGGTTGAGGTATCCCGCAACATCATACTCAACGAAGTCCTGGGTACGGAAAAGGACATCAAGGCCCTAGTGAAGTTTATTGAAGAGTCCAGCGCATTCAAAAAGGTCACACCGGAACGAGAAGAGGACTGGGAAGAAAGGAGAGGGATAGATGCCTGATGAGGGCGGAAAAGGAGGAGACGAAGGAGGGAGGAGACGAGGAGAACATGGAACGAGGAGAAGATGTTATAATCAGCCTGGACGCCGAACAAACTAATACGCGCACCGGAACTTTTCAAACGTGGACCGCTTGGCTATTCGTACTATACTTACACCCCCTACCCTGTTACAATACTCCCCAGTACAGCCCCCAACAGGGCACCGCGTCTTAACAGTTTACTTTGTTTGTTGCGGTATATAAATATAGAAGTTCTCTCTCTCTCTCTCTCTTTGGCTGCTGGTGCTTCGACTCAGATGGTTGTTCGATGGTGTATTGCGGAACACATGAATTGTCAAGAATACAGTGACTTGATATCAGACAAGGAGGACGATATACGTATACGCGATTATTACTGTCATGAATGGAAGGTACACATCAACCCGAGTGCGCTCCGCTCGGCTCTATCACAGAAATCGAGAGTTCACTTGAGCGACCTCCACCTTCCATCGGTTCATCAGAACCTACACCTTCCGTTGGTTCCTCAGTTGAGCAACCCCCATCTTCCGTTGGTTCCTCACTCATCTTTGCTTTCCCTTTTCCTATATGCCCCGAGCATCAGTGAAGTATGTTTAGTAAGTCGGGTAACATACTGTGCCTTTATTTTTGTCGGCTTCCTTCTGCTTATCATCATCCTGAACAGAGTGTTTTCAATCAGCTACACATTACACGATCTCATACAGAAGACTTTACTGACCGAACCTGAAGCAGACGACCTACTGCCATTAGCGGCTCCATTCGCTTCCGGCTTCTTAATGATAGGCACTGGATTTGGTTTCCCCTGCGGCTGTGCGCCCTGTCGGTTAGTGGCGTTCAGACTGAACACGTCATTCAAAATCTTCTCCAGCTCCTCATCGTCTGCATCAGCGGAGGTTGGGCTACGACACCCCCTCTCCGCTGCGCTCCTGGCTGCACGCTCGCGAGCTTCATGTATCCCAAGGACAGTGGGCATCTTGAGCTGCTCACCCTCCTCGGCGGACATTCGGCTCGCCCGCTTGCACAGGAGCATGTATGCAGGCAATAGCAGCGATTTATGGATGTGGTATTTCTCGTACGTGGTGATTTTTCAATGGGTTCAATATCGAGCTTTTGGAGCTCGTCGACGGCGAGTTTCTTCATCTCTGGGAATTGCCAGATCGTGGAGAGCTCGAGTATGGTGAGCCAGTGTTCTTTCGGTTTGCTTTCGCGTCTGTACGAGCTATGTCCAGTGATTAAGTATGATGACTGTAGAACACAATAATTTAAACGAATACTTACGGATCGTACCAGACCCATAGTAGCTTCGCAAAGTCGGCGGTGCTTACCCGATCGATTCGAAATGCAGTGGAATCTGAAGTTCCCTCCTGGGGAGCTTTTTCAAACTCCTTGACAAAAAATTGCGACTCGCACTCAAAGAAGTGCTTGTGGACACGAAAGAGATTTTCGACCTACTCGTACGTGGCGATCAGCGCGAGCGGGATATACAAAAGTGTGGCGTACATGGAAGGTGACATTACCGTCTTCGAGATAGTACTCTGGGTGGTGGTGTACTCGTAACACACCATTTCGAGAGCTGTTTGATGCCATGGTCGATAAAAAGCAGATGATGATTTGTGGGTGATGATAGTTTCAAAGCTGGTCGGAGTTCGCGGAAACGACACGGGCATTTTATGTGCGTATCTAGCGCTTGAAGGTCACAATAGCCACCAGTGTGATTCGTTTGAAGATAACTCGGGACGATCCGCTGGAACATGCGCTGACTCCCGTGATCTTACAAGGTTTAGAAGCCTCGTGTTCGTTATTCGGGCAAGCGTACTTGGGAAGAATGGGCTAATTGTGAACCGTTCCGCAGCCAGAATCGCCGATGTAGCTCGATGGAGCCTGATACAACGATCGCCAGCATTTTACACGAATCCAGTGCACACAGGTGCCTATAAATCGAAGTCTGATGAATCAAAGATAAGACGGCCTGAACACGAGGTGGTCATGTGCAGCCTGATCCAATTAATTGCTGCGGAGAGCTAGAACTGTTACCTAGAAGAGACGAGCTGATCACTCCACCAGACAATTTACGATATGAATGTTGTAAGAGGCGAGTCAGACGTGTAGCGAGTGTGCACCATGTGTATTCTGTTCCATATTCAACAGAACCCCTTTGCATACTCGCTGCCGCCGGTAGGCAGTAAAGATATAACACATGGAGAAGCAGACCAGCAAAGAGGATCTGCATCACTGGCACTCTGAAGATAACCATCAAGAGCATTGCATGAGAGTTTAAGCTGAATCGTCGAAGCTGTAGCTTATCATCCAAGTGGTAAGCTCCTTGGTTTAACAAACCGCCATTACTTTTTGCGTTATGGTATACACAAGGAGCTCGGGCGTGAAAGTACGAGTCAAGTCGCTGAGCGTGCTGGTCAGATGGAAAGAACTCTTATTGAAAACCTGAAAACGGTACAGTACCACCGGCAACGCCCGAAAGACCTGCTTACACAGCAGTTCCAAGCTGGTTTCTGTCAAGGTCAGGACTGTATGATAGACGCACTTGATTGACTTCTGACCTGCTCTCGCCCTTGCTCATGCTGGATCGGAGCGTCTCTGAATTTCCCTCAACGATTTATTGCACACGGTTCGCCACATGGATGACCTCGCGGATTATCTCTCTAACATGCACCGGGGATTTCATTTGCTGCCTTATGAACCTCCACGTTCTCTGCGCCTTCGCTTCTGCTGTGGTCATCGTGTCAGCTGAAGATGAGAGCGCGGATTACGAACATGACTGACGGGCGTTCCATCTTTCACGGTGCCGTATTTGAAGATCATAAGTGACCCCAGTTCGTGCTGATGAGGGCCGGTTACCCGAAAGCCAAGATCAAGTCATAATGAATTGACTTGTGCAGATACGCTGTTCTGACTTCTGGCCTACTCCTCGCGAGTGGAATCCGAGGTAGTTGATACCGACAGGAAAGCAGTACACTTGGAGTATTTTTTTTGTGCCGCGATGCAATATACTTTTTCTTTCTTTCCGTTTTAGGCCACACTATCGCCGATATCCGCCACAATAAGGCTTGCTCGACATAACATGGCAGTACCTCTCGCAGTGAATACCAAGGTTTCTGAGGTCTCATCATTACGTTTGATGCACCGCGGCTGCGGAAAGTTCGAGTTGGACTTAAGGTACGATCACTTGCATTGAAGTTTGTTTCAAAGAACTTGATTTGTTCTGCCACATTTCGTTATTTCTCCGACACCTTAAGTCCCAGCTTCAAGTTATCATGAATTGCCAATACACGCAGCTACAGCTTCGAAAGAGAGCAGAGTGAACAGATCATAGTAGTCGGATTACACTTCATGGCCCTCCTTCGCTGCGCTGTCCTCTCATACATTCCGTTTGTTTGTGCTTCACTCCTGTGTCTCAATGGCACCGATATCGAGTGCACAACCTGCTGAAGCCCGCGACCATCATCTAGATGTAGAAGCTACGTTGCGTAAGGAATGTCCGGAATCGAGTGGAAGTTCAGGCGCTCCCAGACCTGCAGAGTTTAGAGGTCAGTGCTCAGACTATTCGGTACTGAACATGCAACCAATGTTTCCGCAGATTGGACAACTACTCATGGATTCTTCACGTAAATAGGCAGATTCATCCTCTACGATGATGGCCAGCCGCAAGCAACTCTTACACCTGATGAACTCCTACAATTTGTTCTTCAGGGATCTGTGGACATACCTGTCATCCCGAAGTCGGATATTGAAGACCGAAGCAAGGGTGACATACTATCCAAAGGCGTCGCCATTCTTCAGCTCGTATGGTTCGTTTGCCAGTGGATGTCCTCGGCGGCTCCGCTTCTGCTGCCAGTGGTTATCGTGTCAGCTGAAGATGAGAGCGCAGAGAATCAAGCTGGACACGTGGGAATATGAGAATGCTGTCCAGACTCCATGCAGAGCGCTCGTGAGCCACGTAAGTCTTTCATCCTTGAGCAGTTCTCTCAGGTGATGATTAGGACGAGTGGGTGACCGGAGCGATGCTCACTGATATGCCGCTATTCCTTTGGCTTGTAATATACACCACTACAGCATGACTGACAGGCGTAACAACGATCGGCCATCGAAAATCCTTCCGACATAGTGGCAAATCGAACCGTAACCAGGTTGAGGTGATATCGAATTTTGCTTTTGCTCAAATTTTGTATGGTATGGGGCCTTCAAGCTGCTTCAAGCGAAGATGTTGAATGGAGTCTGGGGTCTGTGAAACGTTTGTGAGTGCTGTGTCACAGCCTCACAGGGGTAACAGTTCAAACTTTGTTTGAAGTTACTCAAAGGAACCGACTCGGGAAGGGTACGACACCTTTTTGTACCTGGACCCTGGCTTATCATGAATTGCCAATACACGCAGCTACAGCTTCAAAAGAGAGCAGAGTGAACAGATCATAGTAGTCGGATTACACTTCATGGCCCTCCTACGCTGCACTATCCTCTTATACATCCCATTTGTTTGCGCTTCACTTCTGCACCTCAATGGCACCATTATCCATACACTTGATGCCAACGACTCTCCACCTAGCAATAACACCAGAACTTTGTGGGACATCATCTGGAGTTGTGGTGTAACCTTATTTGCATGCGCGTGGACCGCCATTCATCCGAACATTCAGGGTATGGAAGAGAAGACACGCTATATTGTCTTTCGTCGTATATGCATCATGGCCATGGTATTGGTCGCTCCAGAACTCATTATCACCTGGGCTTCGCGGCAGTTTTTCAGCGCTATTGCAATTAAAAAACGGTTCAATGATGCCTTGAGTGCACAACCTGTCGATGCTCAAGACCACCGTCCAGATGTAGAAGCTACGTTGCGTAGTGGAAGTGCAGAGTTTAGAGGTCAGTACTTGGACTATTCAGTAGTCAAACGTGCAACCGATGTCTTCTCAGATTGGACAATCACTCATTCGTTTTTAGCATGGATGGGTGGGTTCATCCTATACGTCAATGACGAGCCGCGAGCTACTCTTACACCCGATGAACTCCTACAATTTGTTCTTCGGGAATCTGTGGACATGCCTGTCATCCAGAAGGCGGACATCGAAGACCGAAGCAAGGGTGACATACTATCCAAAGGTGTCGCCATTCTTCAACTTGTATGGTTTGTTCTCCAGCTCGCCGCTCGTCGTGGCCAGAACCTTCCAATATCACTGCTTGAAATCGACACCCTGGCTATAGTTGTTCTGACATGTGTTGCCTATTGCTGGTGGTGGAAGAAGCCAAAAGATGTGAGACGTCCTTATATTGTTCATTGGAAAGCAACAGCATTACCGTTGGGCGACGCAACCTTAACATACGAGTATGTTATTGTCAATATTCTTGCCTGAAATTGCTCTGATTCGCAAACATTATAGCAAGGCAGATTCAAGATTCAGCCATGTAGGCTATTCTCGTTATTGGTTCTATGTCATCTATCCCTGGTTGAGTTCTGCGGGCATGGGCACAATAACGTCCCCCAGTGCTGCCCGTTCACGTCGTGTCGCGTCTCTAGGTGGCTACGGTGGGCCTAGTGATGTCACCACAGCTCTCAAAATCATCGGAGATCATGTAGGAGGACTTGCCATGAAAGTGGCTATGAGGCTGTTAGGAGAGGACTGGATCACATCTCTCATGAGATCTCGCGTTATGAGAGCAGCTACATGGCTGATCGCAGAGGGCCAGCGGATCGGATGTCAGATGATATCTCCCCTTTTGAGAGCAGCTACATGGCTGTACGAAGTGGACCAGCGGATCTCATCTTCCATAGGATCTCATTTTATGAGAGCAGCTACACGGCTGTTCGGAGAGGAGCGGATCGCATCTCTCATGAGATCTTATGCATCTGTCAATCTAAATCCCAATTTTAGAGTAGGTATGAGGCTGTTGAACCGGATTGCACTTGTCTCCAGTGTTATATCGTCCGGAGCCTGGGTCGGAATTTTAATCCGTGGTTACAGTGCGACGCTGCTGGAGGGAGGGAGGGAGATCACAGCTTTCGTTGGAGGTCATAGTGGAATGTTGCTAGGGGGGATACATTGTCTGGGTTGGAATTTTTTGTTTCAGACTCACGCAGAGCAGATATTATGGCGTGTGGCTTCCTTTGTGATTGCATGTGCACCACTGTTTGTTTTGATTTTTCTTGGCTCCCGCATGATTGACGTATACCTTGAAGATATGGCACTCACAATGACACCTCCGAGATCCGTCATATTGTGGATTCGACACTCCTATGCAGTATTTGGTTCTCTCTTATATATTACTGCGCGCATTATAATATTTGTACTCATTATATTGAGCCTTCGATCACCGCCTCCTGGTTTGTACAATACAGTAGATTGGACCGAGTATCTCCTACGTTTCTTTACATAGCCGTAACTTGCCACAATCAGAAGTCGATCTGACGCTCACTGTGACTTCATCGACATATGATAGGGCCGCTCCATATTTTCAGATTCTGCGTCTGTACATGAGGAAAGTGCAGCGCCTTTCAGTTATGTTCGTAATGGTTCATACCAGCGAAATGAATATCAACGTGCCAGTCAATATCGCTCCAGCCTGCCTCAACATCGAGTGCGTCCAGTCTTCCGTCCTCTAGCCACTCGAAAAAAGGTACGGGCGTATTGAATGTGAGGTCAAATGCTGAACGAGGCTATGGATCAAGACGGGGCTTAGCGGCCTCCCGGATTGCATACAACAACTGGCTTCGTGAACCCGAGCATAAACATGGTTCAAAGGCGACTGGAGCTGTTCCACACAGAATCGTGTGCTTGCACGAGAAAAAGAACGTTCCCGCAAGCCGCTTTTCGATATTCGTCCGCTCTATCACTTTCTGACTTCTTATCTTCTCAGCGACGGTGAACGCAACAGCAGACTCTTCAACGCCCGCTGTGACATGAAACCAAATGAATCGACTCTTCTCTCGGTTGTCCATTAACCCGTAGGAGTAGTTGATAAGGCCTACCCGGGTCCTTTTCACTTTGGATGGGGCTGAAGCCTGTGGGAGTCGTACTCAGCACCCTTGACAGCGACCTGGGACAGCCCTCTCCCAGCTTCATTCCCGTAATCGAGGGTCAGTACGGCAAGAATTGTTGATGAGGTCAGAGAGCTAGAGAGGATATGACATAGAAATACTAACATCGACATCGATCTCAGCGATCATACACTGTGGCACGAATGGTGAATTGAAACAGAACAACTCGGGGAAGTACTACTTGTATCTGACAATGTGGTCAGAAATCATATCGGTGATGGCTTATCTCGAAAGATGGCATACCACAATGTTTTGTAATTGAAAGATCCAAGTCCAGGCTGTATTGGAATAGGATGGTTTGCGGTTAACGTTGTGTATATTTGTGAAACACCGATGCTCTCGTGTCAGGTTGCCCAGTGAGTCCACCGTTCAACAATGACCTGAGAAGCGAAGTCGCGCTCTGAAGATAAAAAGCTACCGAGTTTTGGAAAATTCGAGGCTGGACGCCGGCTGCGGGAGCACACAGGCCCCGCTAGGGTTGTTGTTGATGCTGATTCAACTTGATTCCGTGCCACCGTGGAGTCCGTTCAGCGACCTTCCTTACATAGCCAGACAGGCCGGAATTCGCGCGCCAACGTTTGACCAGAAATCGAGAGGTAACATGCTGAAAAAACTACCAAGGTAAACTTGGCGCAAAGCAGACTGTGACTGTTACGTGACGTTGTTCCCCATCCGGAAAAACTGTTACACCCTATATGGTCACTCATAATGAGTTCGTCGTTTGACGACTAGTGAATGCAAAGTACATATTTGAACACAAATGCGGAGACAAAGGTATCGTACAAAAAGGATGATGTATGCGACTATACTGTGATCAAGGACTCGATGAATGACATAATAGACGCATAAACTAGCGCGCGCTCCACTCTCTTCTCTGACACGAATGTCGAGCGGGCAGTCGAGCAACATTCGTCACCCGTCCATTCGTCACTCATTTTTTTGGCTGCATTACTTCAGCGTTAGTGGAGTACATTGAGTGAGCCGAGTGGCATACCTGTTTATTTTTATCGGCGTCTTTCTGCTTATTATCATTCTGAGAAGAATGTCCTTAATCAGCCACACAATACACGCCCCAAGCGAAAGACTTTTACTTACAGAACCCGATGCAGACGACTTGTTGCCATTATTGGCTCCATTCACCTCCGGTTTCTTAATGATTGGTACTGGGTCTGGTTTCGCCTGCGACTGCGAGGCCTGTCGGTTAGCAACATGGCCATTGAGACTGAATATGTCATTCAAAATCTTCTCAAGCTCTCCATCATCTGCATCAGCGGAGGTCGGGCTTCGACATCCGCCCTCCGCTGCGCTCCTGATAGCGCGCTCCCGAGCTTCCTGTATCCCGAGGACAGTGTGCATTTTGAGTTGCTCACCCTCCTCGGTGGACAATCTGCCCGCCCGCTTGCACAGGAGCTTATATGCAGGTAATAGCAGCGATTTGTCGATGTGGTATCTGTCGTAGGTGGTAATCTTCTCAACAGGTTCAATGTCGAGCATTTGGAGCTCGTCGACGGCGAGCTTTTTCATCTCTGGGAATTCCCAGGTTGTAGAAAGGTCGAGTATGACAAGCCAGTGGTCTTTTGGTTTTCTCTCGCGTCTGTATATGCTGTGTACAGTTGTTAATCGCGATGTCCACGGGACACAATAATTTAAATAAATACTTACGGACAATACCAAACCCATAACAACTTGGCGAAGTCGGCAGTAGTTACATTGTTGAGTCGAAACGCACTCGAATCTGAGGTTCCCTCCTGGGGAGACTTTGCAAACTCCCTGACAAAATACTGCGACTCGCGATCGAAGTAGTACCTATGGACGCGAAAGAGTGTATCCTCCACCTGATCACATATGGCGATCAGCGCGAGCGAGACATACAAAAGGTGTGGCGTACTAGGAAGGTTATGTTGCCATCTTTTATATAGTAGTCCGGGTGGTGGTTCACCCGGGACACACCGTTCTGAGAGCTGGGTGACATTGTCGATAAGAGTGTAGAGGATGGGATAGTTGAGTGAGGATGGTTTCAAAGCTAATCGGAGTTCGCGGCCACGACGCGGCCATTTTATATGCGACTCCAGCACTGTGATTCGTTCGAGGATATCCAGGAACGATCCGCTAGAACACGCACTTACTCTCGTAATCCTACATAGGATTTGGAAGCCTCGTGTTCGTTGATTCGTAGAAGAAAGCGACTTTTGACCCGTTCCGCGGGAAGGACACATCGATGCGAGCCTGATACAACAACAGTACAGCATTTTACGCAAATACAGTGTACACGACGCCTACAGATCGAAATCTGATGAATCAAAGATAAGACGGCTTGAAACACGAGGCGGTCATGTGCGGCCTGATCCATTCAATTGCTGCGGGGAGCTAGAACCATTACCTAGAAGAGACGCACTGATCAGTTTTCCAAGGCAGATTTATTACAATGAATGTCGTAAGAAGCGAGTCAGAAATGCAGCGAGTATGCATGTATATTCTGTTCCATCTTCAGGAACAAATAAGACTTGCATACTCGCTACCTCCGTTGGGCACTACAAGGACAACACACGCAGCAAAGAAACAGGATCTGCGTCCCTGATGAGGCTCTAAAGCTGAGAGCATCAAGAGAATGGTCCGAAGAGAACGTTATTACTATGCTGAGTGGCAGAAGCCGTGACCTGGAATCTAAGTCAGAAGATGCTTGTGATTACCAATTGGCCTTATAATGTACGACGTACGTACACACGAGGAGCTCAGTAATGAAAACACGACTGAAGTTGTTTAGTGACGAGTGTGCTGGTCAGATCAAGTCAGAAGACTCCAACATGAAAATTTTGGACCACCGGCAACGTCCGAAGACCTGCTGACACGGCACTGGTTCTCTTCTGCTTTGGTGCTTGATTGACTTCTAACTGTTTTTGCCCCAAGTTCATGCTGGATCGACACGTCTCCTTCTAATATACGGCTCACTGCACACGAATGTCCTCGGGTTATTATTCCCTCGATTTGCGCTTAGGATTTCCATTTGGCTGACTGGTCTTGTGCCGCTTCTGACGCGATTCATTGTTGAATATGGATCGACCCACATATCCTCGCCCTTAGTCCACCTCCACAATTGTTTTCAACGCATCACATTCTGCAGAGAACAGCTCCAACTTCTAACGCACATCGCGAGCCTGCTTAACAGAGATCGCGGGATATCGTGGCGATGTCTTTGCAACGTGCATTGTCGCTTCTCTTTTCTTCCCTCACCTATGCCCCCAAACTTAATACAACAGTTAATAGAACCGAAATGAAATGAAAATTTCTGGCATCGCCGCTTTCGTCGGCTTGTGGTGCGTCTTCTGGACATATACATGTAAAGTAGCGGTGCCCGACACAAACGAGCTGTTTAAGTCAGCTGCGAACCTCACGGAGTCGTTCACAGGTTTTCATCTACCTCCCAGGAGTGTCTCTAGAGGGTGATGAAGCGCATATATCCTCTCTGAATGTCCAAAATATATGGGACAGCGTGCGTCCATCCTGCTTTCTAAGTGATACGGTGCATATATCTAGCCCTCTAGCGCATCCTCGGCCTATATGCGCCAAATCTCCCGATAGTCTCCACCCAGAGCATCTAACCACTACATCAGCAACGCAAACATCCACATCCCATCGAAGCTGCGACGGCTGACTCATGTGCTCTGTCCAAGGGCTAAACAAACCATGCTCCTCGTCTATGGGATGCTGCCAATCCCTGAACCACTCTCCCGCACAACGCCACATAATGAAGCCTCGTCAGTTAGAGCGCTTAAATTTTCTACGCTAGTCTCGCACCTTCTGGAAAGCGCCTGCGGCCATCCTGACTGGTACGTTACTATTCGTTTCGCTTGTATGACCCATTACATGACTGAAAGGCACCGCGCTTTCCGCAGACGCCATATATGACGATCTGAAATCAGCTTCGTTGTACCGATGATGCTCTTATCAAAGCCAAGAGTATGTCCATGTGTGTTAAGTGTCAGATTGACTTCTAATTTACAGATGCCTTGCTACCCATAAAGCTCGAGCGTAGGCATTGTTGCTCCTGCAATGATCTTGCGTCAGAGAACATTCGGTGTGCCGTGGTGAAATATAGTGAAGGCGGTATGCCGAAAGTCTTTCCAGGTATGAGCAGGTTGCACTATCATGTCGGTTGCTGAAGCGCGAGGTCGACAGGGGAAAAACTCGCGCCATGTCACTTGTCAAGAAGTTCGATTTACGCAGGTTCGATTCGGTATTAGCTGTCATTGTCTACATGTCACGAATATATTCTTGCCATCATGCGAGCAGTTGTAGCCTAACGCCTGTGTGCTGAACCTCTTGATCCCTTTGCACAGCATGCTATATATTTAGAATCATCAAATCGCCGACCCGAGCGCTTCGAAAAACAAATGGAGGAAGTCGAAGAATGTAAGTAGATAATTACGCCCCATTGCCTACTGATGATAATCATACAATGCTCATGATTGCTTTTGACGTCTCATAGGAAGCCTACAGAGCCGGAGCCTAGCAGGCCAGCGCGCGAACAGAACGCTCCATTTCGAGTGGCGTAAATATCCAAGATGGAGTTCTATGACATATAACATCGTCTGGTATGCACTCCTTATTAATCAAGATGTCCCTCCCGAAGCTTTCATTTGTTTTTATATCTTATTACTCCAGATCCCGCTGGTGGAGATTGGGTGGTCAGTACATGCTTCCCGCTCCTGAGCTCGTGACGCGGTTTCTGAAGCTCAGTCCTTCAAACTCAACATACACTGGAGTGCGTGTATTGATAGGTATACCTACTCGAGCGCATGTTGAGTTTATCGACTAGCTAGGGTACATTATGGCGGGCGGCTGCTGCTGAGACTGCAGTCATTCTTCCTGTCGCACTACGCCGTTATGGAACCCTGACAACAAGTAGGGTATCATTTGATGTTCGAATCCGTATGTTTTGAAGAACCGGCCCGAGCACAAACATAGCCCTCGACTTTCTGGTCTTTAAAGTGAGTGACTCACAATTTTTTTACCGGGAGGGATGGCACGCGGTAACAACCAAGCCAACTTCTATCCCAGACCGCTTTTGCGCATGCTCACGCCGGATCAACAGGTTGCAGAATGAGGTGACTGGTGCGCTACATATAAGTTATCATATTCCGTCACGGCAATGTAATAAAACTACAAGTGTGGAATATACTCAGTCCAAGATACTGTATCATATATACCAGCTGGAGGCAGTGATCGTAAGCTCTGTATCGTATAGACAATTAGTGCAACCCGTCCAACAAAATACATCATGACGATGAAAACTGCAATCATCGTTGTCATCTTCTTTTTACGACTCACATTGCTGTCGCCCCGCCACATTTCATACCCAATAGTAAGAAGAAAGATTATCGGCATAAATGTTATCCAAACGGCAAACACGCGCCAATTCCTCTGTTGTAAAAACGGGTAGTCCCATCCCAGATAATGTATCCCTCCGAACACCATCCCACAGGTGCATCCAATGAGAAGTGTGACCACAGCATGAGACTCGCCATAGCCACCTAGAGATGGAACACGACGAGAACGGACAGCCCAGGCAGAAATGAGGACCTGATTTCCCATAAGACTCTCAAGGGGATGTACCATAACTTCCAAAGGTGAAAATGACTTGCTAGAATATAGGCTAAACAGAGCGATCTCGGGACAGAAGTATTGATAACGTACTCGTAGGTTAAGTCGCTGGGTGATGTGGCTCCCTTCCAATGAACGGCGTAAGGAAGTCCTACATCCTTGGGCTTTTTCCACCACAAGAGATAGAAAATGCAGGTCAGAGCAGCTACGGACAGGGTGTCGATTTCAATCAGGGTGATCGGAAGCTTCTGGCGATAACGGGCGGCGAGCTGGGTGACGAACCACGCCAGTTGAAGAATGGTGACGCCTTTAGATAGTCCGTCATCCTTACTTTTATCATCTATATCTGCCTCTGTGATGACAGGCATGTCGACGGATCCCTCACGAACGAACCGCAGGAGTTCATCAGGTGTAAGAGTGGCCCGTGGCGAACCATTGACGTAGAGAATGAATCCACCCATCCATGCGAAGAACCCATGGGTCATTCCCCATCCTGTGAAGACTCATCGGTTGAGTGCCAACTTATATAGTCCAAGCATGTGGCCTACCTGTAACCTCCTTTGCAGCTTTACGAGCACTAAAAAATTGCCGCAAAGCCCAGGTGACCACGAGTTCTGGGGCAGCCATTGCGAGCCCCATGAGTAATATACGACGAGTAATTTTGGCAACTTTGCTCTCGTTTATACCCGGAATGTTCGGATGGATTGAAGTCCATGTACATGCGAATATAGTCAAGCAACAGCTCCAGATGATATTCCACAAGGATCTGGTGTAACTGTAGGATGGAGAGCTGATGACATCGAGTGTGGGGATGCTTGTACCATTGAGGCTGGGTAGTGAGGCACAGACAAACGGGATGCATGACAGGATAGCCACGGTTAGAAGGGTCATAGTGAAGTTGAGAGAGTAAGTCTGTTCATTCTGCTCTCTTTAAGGTTGTGACCCTGTGTATCAATACATTGGATGGCACACCGGTTTTTGGCACTGGCGCTATACCATAGCTGCCAATGACACAGGAAATATCATCATGATGCCGTCGTACAGGTTCCATGTGAAAGTCTTGATGGTGCCAAGACCGCTTGTATTGTACCATGATGCCTCCCTAGATGCGACTGTGAGAGCAAAAATGATGGTGGTGGAGAGTGAGCGACAGCGTGAGTAATAGGCGCTAGTACTGTGGGTAGTAATAAGTATACGGCGCTCAACCGTTAGATACCACACATGTACCCGCACTACACAATCAAGAGGCTGATACAAGTGCAGCCACAATCACTACCACAAGCGCAGCCACGATCACCACCACAAGCTCAGCCACAGACATGACCACAAGCTTGAATGTGGAAAATGTTGATTGGAGATACAAGTCAAGGTCCAAAAATGTGCCCCGTTCCTAAGGAATATTGGAAGTGAGTCCAACGTCCTCTCTACAAATATAATGTCTGACCTTATGCACAGGAAGTTGTGTGCTACTATGAGATAATTCGAGTTCTATTGGTGTGCTCGATCGATGGCCCAGAGAGACGGGTACCACGCTGAAGTTGATATGAATTTTTAAGAGGCGAGTCAGAAACTTGGTGTGCATGTTCATATCTCAAATATCCTGGAAGAACATGCGTACTCGCTGCCGTCGGTAGTCACTACCGTGACAGCGGCGTAACACATTGTAGAAATCGTAGTTTGTGAATAATCACCCAAGTGAGCTCCTTATGTCTAAAAAACTGCCATGAATGTACACAACGATTGTTTGGTACTCACAAGGGGTTCAGGCATGAACGGATCGATCTGGCTGCTGATCGATCAACACTGGCCAATGAGTCTGAACATGGAAATACACCACCGACAATGCCTGAAAGACATGCTTACTAGCATATGCAGAAAAATTCTCTTGTCTTGAAAGGTCGTGAGTTAATTTTCCTTCGATTGGTGACTACAGGTCTGCCTTGGAAGCTCGGAGGACGAATGATTTGTGTTCTTCTTACATAATCGATTGTTGCACAATGTTTGTACTTGAACTGTCGGAGATCTTTTACCGGCATCATAATGGTCACGTGTTTTGATGTGCCTCAAAATAATTTTGACCTGATTATGATGCCCTAGGCGGAGTTTTAATGTCGTTCTGATGCAAGTTCTGATGTGATTCTGATCCGTGCTAGCCTTCGATACGTTAATAATAGAACCGATCGATCAACGTTCGATCAACACTCGTTCATCTGCTACTCATACTCTCTCGTTCCCCATAATGCCTAAGTCGAAACAAAGAACATCCGACCTTGTGACATGCGATCGATGCGGGGCAAATGTCCGCTCACGTGGGTTAGTATCTCATTCAAAGTCTTGCGCAAAGAAAGAACAGGAACGGCTGGAAGACGCAGCATATGCTGATATGGTTCGGAAAGCTGAAAAGAAGGGTAGGCGCTCCAATCAGTTGTCTGATGTGCTTCATAGATTGATGACAATTGTTCAACAGAGCTTCGAAAGCAGCGTCGCATAGTGCGCAATAATCTACGACGTTTTGAGGATGCGCAGTCGTCTGCTGCAGGTGAGCGCTTATGTTTTTTATGATTGTGCTGCACTTTTTATACTAGTCATGATATAGCGGACGCCACTGCTATCTGGGCACCAGACAATGGTATATTTAATTCAATTTCATTCACAATGTACTAACACTTTGTGCTGCCTGTCAGATGTTAATATGCAAAGGTCGTCACCTCGACAACTCCCACCAATAGACCACGACGTAGCATTATCCGACTCCCACAATGCCGGTCCTGACTTCGACAATGCTGATCACGGTCCCAATGAACCGGCTCAGGAGCTCGACGATATTCGAGTTGAATACCATCCTCACAGCCAACTCCCTTCCACTACACATCGCTTCTCCGAGTTCTCCCGTAGCTGCCCGACGGAGGATTATGTACCTCGTAACAACTCACCATGGGAGCCCTTTCGCACACGGCTTGATTTCGAGATTGCAGAGATTGCACTCGAAGCTGCCATGACGAAGGATCAGACCAATCGACTCCTTGATCTCGTCCATCGGTCTGCCAGCGGCAATGATTCCTTCACGCTGCAAAATCACGACGAAGTTCGCTCGCTGTGGGAGCTTGCTTCACAGCGCTATACCAAAGTAAGTAATATATATTGTGCAACTACAACTAATCATTATAATAAGCTGATTGCATCGTGCGCAGTTTCAGAATGATAAAGTGTCCGTTCCTCATGGACAAGAGGTGTACGAATTCGAGATGCATTACCGCCCTCTCTGGGATTGGGCGCTTGACTTGTTGCAAGACAGACGTCTTGCACCTCACTTCGTGTTCGATGCTCAACGTCTTTCAAAATTTAACGGAGAGAGGTTTGTCCGCTTCATCGATGAACCATGGACTGCTGATGCCTTTTGGAGCGCACAAGTATGTATTGAAGCTTGATTCTGTTGTTTATGTACATTAATAGTATATCACCACTGTTGTAACTAGTCGCAGCTCCCCCCGAATGCCAAACCGCTGGCCTTCATCCTCTACGCGGACAAGAGTAAATTGTCATCTTTTGGGAGCCAAAAAGGCTATCCGATTATCGCCCGCATTGCCAACCTGCCCGTTCATATTCGAAATGGTAATACTGCCCTCGGAGGCGGCCGCGTCGTTGGTTGGTTGCCGATTGTTGGTGTATCAGGCGCTTGTTTTGTTAGTAGCATCGCTGATTATATTGTTGATTCAGATTGTTGAAAATCAGGAGCACGCGAAAAAGAAGAACTACGTAGACTTTAAGAATGCCGTGTGGCATACCTCCTTCTACCAGCTTCTCGCCTCGGTCGCGAAGCTCTCAACAACGGGATATTGGTTTGAATGTGGGGATGGCATCCAGCGTCATCTCTGGCCCCTTATTTTGATCTTGAGCGCCGATTACGAAGAACAGTAAGTCTACATTAGTTTGCTATGTATACTGTATCGCGAGGCTGACGTCACATTGCAGATGCGTCATGGCGTTGATCCGTGGACTTAAGGGAAAATTCCCGTGTCCAGTGTGTTTGGTTCCGCAGGATGAGCAGTCTGTTCTCCGTCCCCACGAGCTGCGCACAAGTCGCCAATCTAAAGACACCCTCCATACTGCAAGATCGAGGCCTTCTGAGAAGGAAAAGGAGGATCAGCTAAAGGCTTTCTCACTCCGAAATGTTGAGGTATTGTGCTGTTTTTATGATATCTATGGACACGCTCATTATGTCATTGAATTGTTAGAATGTCTTTTGGAGGATTCTTTACACAGATGTTCATCGCGCTCTCTCTGTCGACCGTCTGCATACATACGAAGAAGGACTGTGGGGCGACCATCTGTGGAATGAAGTAAAATTTTGGATTTCGGACCTCGGGCGGCAGGCAGCCGTTAAACTCGACACAAAGTATGTATTGGTACTACAATGTATTGATGCTAGCACTGACTTGTGGCCTCAGCTTCGATGCGCTGCCACGATGGCCTAATCTGACCCATTTTTCATCGGTCATGGCGGTGGATTTCAATGACGGTACTGTTCTTGGGGATCTATCAAAGGTGCGTCTATACATTATAGCGTGATTTGCGGCACTAACACGAACTTAGATGATTATATTTGCAGCGCAGGATATTCTCCACCCGTCCTGCTGTAAACTGGGACACCTACTACTACGATGCATCCGCTACTACGTGGAGCTCGATATGTACACTTCGTTTGAAGTCCAAACAGAAGATACAATTTCGGCAGGAAGGTTTGCCCTGCAAAAATTCTCAGAAGTGATGGAGGTAAGTCACCGTATTTGTTCAGATATTGTCGTTGATGATTGATGTTTCATTATTGACAGGAATACATTACCGAATCGCAGCCAGAAACCTTCAAAAATTGGAACTTTCCAAAGAAGCACTTGATCTCGCACGTATTCGACGATATTTTGGCTAAAGGTGCGACACGTAACTACAACACGAAGCCGAATGAGAAAATGCACGGCTCTTTGCGAAAAATTTACCTTCAACGCACAAACTTCAAGAACGTTGCTTCTCAGGTTCGTCGCCTATATCGTCTCACAAGCTCAGTCTAACCAATTATAGATCCTGCGCTATGATGAATGGCTTCTGACCTCAACGTCTATGCGCACCGAACTTGATGAACTTGACGAGTACAATCAACGAGACACTCGTGATCCCGAGACCAACGAAGCCCTGGACGACACTGGAATCCCCGAGCCAGGGACTATACATGCACATTTAGGTTCAAAGCAAGGCAATCACTCGTTTTCGGACATCATGCACTCCCATGGGACCGACAGGGCTTTTGCCGACTTTCGGATGAAGCTTAACGGCTTCCTGAATGGTTTCTTGCCACAAAACAATATTCCCCTGCCAGACGGAAGGCGCATTCACCTACGCGCAGAGGATATGGTATGTTAATTTACCTCACCCAATTGACAGTACTGATATTTTCTATCAGATTACAGAGTTTCGGTTCTTGCGCATAAACTATGAATCAATGGTTGACTGGCGCCTGCACCGAGACTTGCTTCGGTGCAACCCACAATTCTATGGATCGCCAAGGTACGACTGTGTCATGGTGAAAACTGCAGACAAGCCGTTTTTCGCTCGCCTTGTATACATGTTCAGCTGCTCGATCGGCGGCGCTGATTTCCCTCTCGCCCTTATACATCCCTACGATGTTGGTATTGCCAGTAGCCGTCGAAGACGAGATGATGATATCGGAGTGTGGCGTGTGCGAGCCAAACCTCGCTCATCCTCCGAGATCATTTCTGTCCGGTCAATCGTTCGGGGCGCTGCTCTTGCCAGCGATCCCGAAACACCTGGAGATTACTTTGTCATCCACACTGTGGACACTGACATTTTCCTTCGAGTCAAGGCTCTCCAAGCTCAATTGTTATGACCAGGCCATTCTCATCACTAGTATGTTTTGGTCTCCTCATCCTTCACTTGCACCGAGCTATTATTTACATGCTGGTCCTTCAGCAGGTGACCATCTCGTTTTGACACCCATCCCAAATCAAATCCAGCACGATCACAGCCCCTACTCTGCGAATCCTAGTATCACCGTAGAACCCCCACCACATCCATACCATCGATCTCACCATCGCTACACTTCATCATCCCTCAGTTCTGCTGCTCTCCCTCCAGGCCCCCTCCCTCCTCCCCCATCCACTCGTGGTGTCCGTCCTCGCTCAGGCAGCTTCGATGACACATCTTATCTCATTGCACCCCTCCAGCCACCTTCCAAACAACCTCGCAATGACCGTGGCGAATATGACCACAGGCCTCCACTCTCTGTAAGTTCCCTCTCATACTACCTTTTTATCTTCTCACATTCTCCAGGCTACATCCATGTCACGCGATCGCATTTCTGAAATTGACCCCCGCCCCCAACAGCTTCCTCGAATTCAACATCACCTCACGATTGGTCCTACTCATAAATCTCACTCCAGATCCAGCAGCCGATCCAGTGTCCGTCATACATCGAGGACCTCCTCCTTGACACTACCACTGATGAAAGGAGCACTCTGAATGCCCATGACCAACAGCCAGTCTCCCCGTGCCAAATTGGCTGCCCACCAGTCCAGGGGTATCCCAGTAGGTCCATTAGATCAACCTGGCAAACTCAGGACCTATCAAACCCACATTTTTGCCCCTCCCGTCGCGGGCGCCCCCCAAAATAAGGGAAAACCAGGGTCTACCAATGCAAATGTGGGTGGCTATAGCAATGCTAGCACAGCTCGATTGCATTGTACAGATACCATTCCTGTCGGTGTGATTTCTGGGATGCAGAGACAGACGCAGTCACAAGTCTTTCCAAGCTCAGCGTCTTTCTCAGCGCCTTTAGTGATTTTGCAGGAGAAGAAACATGTTGGTGTGTCTGCAAAGGACACAGATAGAGACTGGAACTGTGACCCCCCTCCCCGCCCGCAATCACTACTCCTGGATGAAGACGACAGGGTGCGGTGTCAAGACAAACCACTCCTGAGTATTGGTCGTCATACAATTCTTGCAGCCACGAGACATCGCAAAGGCGTACAATCTGGTGGGTGCGGTGTCCTATGGTGGGTGAAACATCCTCCATTCTATCACCCCCTAGTTGACACATACCTCTCAGTGCAACGCCTTCCTTCTCCCCACTCCGACCCCAACACACGGATGTGATACAAGAAACTTACCAACACGCAGAGGTCAGGTCTTAACCAGATTCCCAACCACTGGTTCACGCTTTGGTGGAGTCCAACAATCAACCGTGCCAATGTGTGCCGGTTTCTAGGTCCAGCTTGATCTGGCAGGTGTTTTCATGCACAGCAAGATCCCTGCCCTTAAAATCTCACTGATCCAAATCTTCCGTGCGGCGTGCGCATTTGTGGCAGAAGATTCACGAAAGTGTGGTTATGGACTTGTGTCAGGTCTTTGACCAGGAGCTAGAGTCACTCCAGATCGAGACGGTGCAAAAGGAGACTATTCACCCCATCTCTCGGCCTTCACTGATTACAGATGTAGGTCACCTTTCATACCTTTTTGGAATTTTATCTACATATGTGTTTCTTTTAGAACAATGACATTTTGGATGATACGACCGACATTCAGCTTCATTGGGGTGATTTTCAACACTCATGATATTTGAGCGATACACTCGTGCCAAGTTCCTGGACTACGTTTCCGACTCCATGAGTATCTGCCCCTCGCCAACTGATGTCATGATCGGCATGGCTCTAGTGTATATTCTACCTCCTGTGCTAACAGTCTCCAGTTGAGTCCCGCCGAGTCTTATCACGCATAATCCCACTCAAATGTCTAATTGAGGCAAGGGCACCCCACCCCCTAACAAGTTTTCATAAACTCGTTTGTCATATCTAGATTCTAAAGTACCAAAAGGCCGATATTTTCAATAGGTAAGCCTCCACTCTTGGTACCGTGACACAGCGGTTGAACTTTATACAGTAGTTTGTGAGTGCTTGTGCCCCAGAGGCCAATGTTGGCGTCTGACACATGTATATAGCGAACTCTGGTTGTGGGAGAAATATCAAGCATCCTCGCAGGAGGATCGAGGTCTTTGAATAACTCCAAAACCACACAAACCCCCAACTGTTCATGCTGCGTCTACGATGGGGCCGTCATCATCTACTCATTGCATGAGCTTCCATTGTCTGGCGGGGATTCTCAGACCGTAAGTAGACCGTAAGTGGTCCGATTCTTCCCGAAGAACAGGTATGTCTCTCAGTTACTACCTCTGTATCTACATGATTATTGAACATATGTATAGGAATGAAACGGACAAGTCTGGGAACGGCCCTGCAGGATTCATCGCCGACCTGGGAGTGGGCAATCCCACAGTTCGTAATTTTTACTTGCAGTCACACAGGGGTCTCCTCAGAAGTTCATTCATCACCATCACTCACTTTGCCGATCACTGATTGTTTATATAGCTAGCAGACCAAGTCATTACATCACACTGATTCAGAGTGGCGCATAATTGATGGTCTGTGTGTCGCAACTGATTCCCTGGTATGAAACCTCTGATCCAGCAGGCCATGGCCAAGATCATGAAGGCCAATCCGGCATGTCATGTCTTGTGCAAGCATATCCGCAAGGGTCTTCAGTTGTACTCTTCTGAGCCTATGGAGCCTTACCTCAACAGCCAACGACTTCCTCCTCAAGCCTCAAGGATCTCGAGCCTCTTGGGTGGGTAAAGACGCAAGCTTTTGAGCGCAGCCACCTCTCTCCCACAGACATCACCATTAAAATGAGGGGTTCGAGTATTCGAACCAGACCTTTGTGAACACGTTCTCAGTGGTCCACTACTGAAATGGTGAGTTTCTCTCTGGCTGTTTGCGTTCATTATTGGCTAATAACCCATCAATACTTCTCACCCCTTCCGCAGCTTATTACACTCTGAGCCATTATGTCGATTGTGTGCATACCAGTGTGCCCTTAATTTTCGCTTCACCTGGACCATACAAAGCAACTTGAAGAGTCCTCGTTCAACAACCTCGTGTCAATTTACGTTCACAGTTTTACAGACGTAAGTCACCTTATTCTGTCTCTGAATCACAAGATTTGATCTGTCCGCATGTTATTGTGTAGGCTCGCAATGTGTACCATCGTGCTGCAATGTACGTCTTTACCTGGACCATTCAATTTGACTTACTTTTTCGGTTACAGCCTCATGACCTCAATGACTCATACTCCTTCTGGCGCAATAAATTAGTAAGCATAATTTATTAGTGTCCCTTCTGTTACACCAACTTTGCGACCGCATTATAAAATGACATCGACTGTGAGATGGCTTTGACTCGGTGCCCTGCAACCTACCCTCTCAGATTTGCCATTTGAATCATCAATGTCTAACTCTGATTCTAACTCGATGACTCTATCTCATTCAGGCTCTGAATCAGGCTCTGAATCGGAGGATGAAGGCATCCGACGGCCTGTGGCTCCACCGAGCAGAGGTGCTTCTGTTGAGCACTACCAAGAGGTACGCTCTTGCTTCTGTTCATATCTGTTCTAAATATCACTAATGCACTCTATCTAATAGTACATCAAATATCTACAGCTTCAACATGGGCAGCTCCAGCAGCGGAATGCGTCTCTGAATGAGAGCAACAATGTTCTCGCTGCGCAACAGCTGAAGCGTTCTCGCAAACGCCCTCAATTGTCATCACCTAGAACATCATCAATGTCTCAATCAGCATCTGTGACATCGTCCACACCCGAATCCGCTGCGACCTCTGTCACTTCTGATTCATCGAAGACCAATGAGATCGACAAACTTATTTTAGGTTTGGCAAAGAAGTATGCTTTGACTACTGAGATGTTTCTCCCCGACAAAGTCATTTTTCAAACGGACTGTCCTGATCCTCCAGCCGACTTCTCGGCCCCAAATCGTTATGCGAAGAAGTCTACAGAAAAGGATGCTCTCGTCGCTGAACTCTACGCATCCATTGACCACGTGTTGCATGCTCGGATGCGAACAAACATGTTCTTCAACCAGGTGCGTAGTTCTTACTAATATCTCAAGCCATTTTATTAACTAAAGCCTCGAATAGTTTGGTAGTGGAATGCAGCAAGCTCGTTCTTCATTTCTAAACAGCCTGCGCACCGTTGCAGGTGGTATATTCGATATGCCAAATGAATTCTTCGTGTCAAAATACGACCGTACTTCACTTCCGCAGGTCACGGGCTTAATTGGATGGGAAGCGGGCAAGGGAAATGTATATGATATCTTCAAGGCGCCCATACTTTACCCTGATCACATCGTAAATGAGAAGAAAATTTTCAGAAACTGGATCGTCATTGCGAAGGTAAGTTCTAGTTTTCGATGACAGACCTCACTGCTCATACCTTATTTTAAAGGTCATCAAGGTTGCAATATGCGGAAAGATGTCATTGTATCCCAAAGCACGCGGTGGACCACCTTCCTACGCCAAAATATGGCAACTCACGAACTGCACTCCTGGGCTGATCGCATTTGGTGTCACATCAGTAAGATTTTCATACTCTAAATGTACAATACTCATCACACGCTGTAGACTATATTTATCCTATCCCCAGATCAGGAGTTTTCAGGCAATGGTGTTGGCGCTATTTCCTCGATCGCATATCACTCCATCTTTCGGACAGTCAAGAAGTTCTTCGTCGTCAAGTGGACCCATCAGCGCATCAAATCCATCATCGACCAAATCAACGGGTACGTCTTCGATGGTTTTGCGAAGATGCAGCCATCCGATGATGCTCTGTGCACCATGGAGGATGTCACTGAATCACTCGATCGCGTTATGGCGGCGCTTGACGCCAGTGATTCAGACTCGGAATCATTGGAATATGTCGACCTTCCAGTCCACGCTAATGAAGACACGCACCGTTCTGCTGCAACCTCTGGACCTACCAGTGTGGCAGCCATGCCCACCAACGCCAACACTCTTCAACTAGAGGTTGTGGCACCTGTCGTTAACAGTAATCCTGACCCACAGCCAACTCCATGTCCCCCAACTCCATGTCTCCCAACTCCTACGGCACTTCACGCAGAGACTTTGGCTACCGAATCTCAGGAGCAGGTACCCAAGTCTAAGGGCAGGAAAAAAACCAAGTCAACCAATGATTCCGCCGCTACACGTCGCTCCTCTCGTCACACATGATTTGTCGTATTCCATAGTTATATACATGCTTTGTATTAGTATCACAACTAGTACAATCTGATTGCAATGCAGGCTTCGCATCATTGTCAAATAAATTTGTCACGTTAGAATGAGCATTAAAATTTGGTTGATAACCTTAAAATGCACATTGATACCACCGGGATGCCCATTTACACTCAGTGGGTACCATTTAAATGTACATTAATACTTGGTGGGTTACCATTGAAATGCGCACTAACACTCGGTGGTTACCATTGAAATGCGCACTGACACTTGGTGCGTACCATTAAAATGCCCATTTCAATGTGCATAAAAATAGCGTGGTAATGCTCATGAAAATGCTGACTGTTATCTTAGAATATATCATAATGGGCCCGTGTCGTTAGGCCATTTTAATAGATTAAAATGCCATAAAAAAAGTTCCGACAACTCGTAACTTACTCAAGGCCACAGCTGGCCGAACATCAGTGAACCGGTGAAGTTTTGATAAGAGCATATATAACGATATATAGTTCAAAATAACAAGAATCATCATAATTCTGCTATGGGTGATTACATTGTCATTTTTGGCCTTGTAGAGGCAGATACACTTCGTGATTGTCCTACAGAGGTTTATGATGCGAATAATGCTGTGATATCACTCACAATCAAACTTGGAGGAGAGGTGGAGCACAAGTTGGTGGTAAGTCTAAATGAATCAGCGCTGCCACCTTAGAAATAAGGTCAATATTTTTGAAACTAAGAGCTAAGGCCAACGTCTTCCAGAAGGCCGGAGCATGTCCGCCAGGCCAGCAGACCTAAATTTGAACCCTACTTTAGCTATCAAGGTTGTCGTATTCACACGGGTGATGATTGCGAGCTATATATCAGTTGGAAATTTGTGTGAACATGCCGCACATTTTGCAGCAGCGCAGCACGTGTTTATTAATTGGAAAATAATTCATTTATACCATGCTTGGAGACCTTAGGCGATCTGATTTAGTTGAGTAACAACTGACAGCGGTACACCGCTCGCGATCGCACTCCAAGAAGTCATACCTATGCATTGATACTGCTTAGTTGTTGCACAGTAGCTTAGCAGAGAACTTTAGAGCAAAGGGTCATGCCTCGCACTCAGATACTGCTTGCTACTCAAGGGCTTTATGTTACGCTGCGTCATAACTCGACAGTGTGTTTATTAATTGGAAAATAATTCATTCATTACCATGCTTGGAGACCTGAGGCGATCTGATTTAGTTGAGTAACAACTTACGGCGGTACACCGCTCGCGATCACACCCCAAGAAGTCATACCTATGCACTGATACTGCTTAGTTGTTGCACACTAGCTTAGTAGAGATCTTTAGAGCAAAGGGTCATGCCTCGCACTCAGATACTGCTTGCTACTCAAGGGCTTTATGTTACGCTGCATCATAACTCGACAGTCGTATTCAGTCGCGATACGTCCCAAAGAGGTCATAGCACTGCGCAGACCGGCAGTACCTTTATGGTGTAGTACCTTGGTGTGAGAGTTGAAAGCAGTGAGTAATGGTTTGCCTGGGTACCTCACTTAACATTCGACAAGGACCTCAGGTGTTGCGCCACGCCGATCAGCATCATGGTGTGTTTTTGCGCCGTACGAGAGGAATTCTGTGTGCGGGCGTTCACAATCTTCGTAGCTTAGCTCCTCCGTCTAACGATAAAATTATTATCAGGGAATATTATGTTTTGCCACGACGTTGTTCCGCTCTACTTTAATGATTGCTGACCTGTCACTGTCGACGATGATCTTTTTGAAACGCTGATCTTCTTCAGTTGCGTGTTGATGATCCATGCAAGACTGAGTGTTTGTATTGTCCCAACAACGCGGGCGAGCATCACTTTTGTGAATCCGAGTGAGTGGGTATTACCTTTGTGAATCAGCCGGACGTGTTCACCAAGTGAGCGGCAATCAATTAATAATGTGATTTGACTATCCATGGAACCTTCTGTGCGTATCTAATGTCTGGGAGATGTGTTCCACTTGCACCACTGTCCAAAAGAGGCGGTAGCTTGACGCAAATACTGTACCGTTATGATATAGTGCATTCGCCCGGGATTTGCCAGAATTGAGTGATTGCTACCATGCAGCTTTAATCCTGCCTTCGAGGTCATTTATAGTTGTAATATGCTGTCAGCGCAAAATGCAAAAAAATCCAGTTTGTCAAAAAGAAATAGAGGACTGTGCAATCTACAGCGTGAATTGTGCGTTTGAGAAAATTCATAGTTGTAACAATGTTGTCCACACAAAATCAATATTATCACTTCGCTAGGAGATCATTTGAGGGTGTCTACTTTTGGTCACACACAGACGGTCTAACTTTAGTCATATCAAGCAACGCATCAAGTCATGACATCAACAGAAAGGTATATTGATGACAACGCTACTGGGAAGATAGTAAAATAATGATAGGTCTTAGGGTGAATCGAAGGCAGCATCATCACGCATTGCCCTTTGCCTTGCGAGGGAATTTACTGACATGTTGGCCTTCGCTGCATCGCTCAGCTCTTGACGGCACCTCCGTCCGAACACTTTCCTAACAGGAGAGCTCAGCTAGAGTTTGTTGTTGGAACTGTCAGTGACGCACCTAGTCCACCATTCAAGTAACCTGTCGACTCGGCGCCGAGCATCTCGACCGGGGGGCCTTTCGAAGAAGTCTACAATGGTGCGCCAGAATTGGACATAATCAAAGTCACCGTCGAAGGAACGCCAGGAGGTAACGGAAGAAAGTGCGAAACGGATCTGTCCGTTTGATCAGCCTGGGCTGCTGCCAATGTCACTAAGTGCTACCACATACCTGGCACGCAATATATGCGAGCGAACGAGGGGTGACCTTCTCCAACTTGATGATTTGCGCAACATGCTTCTTAACCTTGAGTCCAGAGGAAGACCTTCTAGCATGTCGGTTGTTCTGAATAACATCAGCACCATCACCGTCACCTTCAGTATCTTTGGCTGAGGAGGGCGATGTAAACACGGCTTTATAGCCCTGAAAATGAAAATGCTCGTGAGATCACACATGGGCGACTCCTGAGCGACATACCTGAAGAAGAATCTTGCCCTTGAAGAGGCCCTCCTCCAAATCATTTGGATCGGCGGTATACCTTTCGTACAGGAATGCTGGAAAAGATAGATCCGTGACGATATGGCCATCCGAACGATTTCGAATCCCCGACTTTACTCTGGTGAAAGGTGAGTACTTCTTCAAGGGATTTAAATGTGCCACCTACGCTGGGTTGTTCCAATCTAGCTCAGCCGGGCAGAGCAGCCGGCCGCAAGCATCATTGGCGAAACCACGCAAATTTTTATCATCTGCGTCGACTGGTGGATCGGGCTTAAATTCGCGATTGACCCATTCGGAAACGAGACCCTTCAACTTGGAGGTATCGTCTCCTCGAGCGCTCTCAGCGCCCTGTCGAAGCTAGAGAAAATACTTCAGCATGAAAGCTGACGGATGTGATGAAAAGTAACCATTTTCAACATTTGTACGTAGTCGTGATTCTCCATGTCCGTAGCCTCCTTATGAAACCACCGCAAGTTCTGCGTGAAGATGACATAGCCTACCTGCAGCCGATCTTGACTATATAGACAAGCCCATCAGTGGCACTCATGAACCCGGTGCGAAGAACATACTCGATGGTAGTTTCTGCATCCTCATCAGCGTCGCACCTTCGGTCATTTTCGACCACAAGGTCCTCGATGTTATCGAACAAAGCAACCACACGCCTCACCGCCCTTCCTTGAGCTATATAATAGTTTGTCTGCCTGACAGGTTGTGAGAAAAGCCAGCTCGATGCCTGAAATAATAGTCGCACCTTTGTTTAGCTGCACGGCCCGCCTCGAGGGACCCCAGTTTCTCCTCCAGTTGTGCGATTCTCCTTCTCTGTCGGGCCTGCAGAGATGCGTCCGCTGCATTAGATGTTTCCCGCTGGCTCGGAAGGCTGTCATCTTGGCCTTGCCGACCTTCAGCATGCGACGTGTCACTGCGATCGTCCTGCAGCAGGTCGTCGTTTTGCACCTCGTGCGGCATGAAAGCAGAGGGAAGGGAGGAAACAGGTTGATGAAGTTGAGTAAGGGAAATACGGGATAGAACTGGGATAGAACTGACCTGCTCACGTCTTATATGCTGTGGAGATTGGTGCTAACTGCCTAACAAGCGAATGCCATTAATGGTAGCAGGAATCGCTTGAAGAGAGATACCCTATTTGGGTATTGATGTTACCCGACGCCATCACATAATATCTTGGGTGGGACGCACGAGCACAGACTCGGATGATGTCTAGGTGTAACGGACCTTGAGTTGTACGCTAACCCGGCACCATGTGGAGTGGAGTACCCGTGAAAAGTTTGGCGACATCCAGCGTTATGAGTTCCTTCGAGTCACCAGATTAGACTGTACGTAGCTATAGTAGTCTTGCGGAGCCTGGCCACGCTGGGGCAATCCAGCGGCAATTATCTACGAAAAAAGCTACAAGTGACGTGAATACTAGCAATCAAATCAAATTTTCAGTCATTCTGCACGTACTAGTACTACATCCGGGTCAAGCAACATTTCAAACTCTCTTCCTACTTCAAGTTGCCCATCCTCTGCTTCCTCATCAAACACAACAACGATTTCCTTGCGAGCCTTCCCAGGAGCGGCGTATGGGACACCAAAGAGCAAGTTTTTGAGACAGCTCTCCTCCGAGTCGTCATCTGCACTGGTGTCCGATTGTGGGGGTCAGCACCTACTAGTAGCAGGACTAGTTGATGGTATGTTTTGGAGTTTTTGACCATCGCGATGGTTAACTTAACACTTGGTGGATGTTCGTGAAGCCCATCATGTGCATGATCGTTGATCAACGTAGGGTCTCTTTACAGAATGACTGAGTCCAAGTCCAAACATCACGTGTGCCAACTTCCCTGACCTTCGCAAAAGGTACCCATTCCGAGTCGGTAACTTATTGTCGGTCGATCTCGAGTTCAACTGCCTTGTATGAAGTTATGACTTTTGCCTCATGGACGGGCTGGTCACCAGTCTACTCCGAGTGGCCCAAGTCACTGGCGGGCCGCTTGTCTGCCCAAAATTTCAATACACTCTCCGCACCGTGACGGACTTCAACCTACGTCACCAGACTACTTCTTTTCCTCTGCCACCACCTCTGCCACCTACATTCCCAGATACAACGGCTTTACTACCATTTGTCATGTCTGGACTCTTCAGCACCACTATCTCAGTCATTACCGGACAACGGAGCTTAACGTGCACATCCGTCACGCTGCGAAGCATTTCGAGCATTCGGAACACCTTGAGTCTGTCCGACGAGCGAGCGAGAAGCTGCGATTTTTTTTAGCAGTATAAGCGGTCGTGGAGCTACCAGCAAACACAAACCTAAGCAGCAGCTTCGGGGGAACTTCTGTTGGAAAATGAGAACGCACAAAATATTTGGAATAATTATACTAGCGTTCCTCGACCGGCTACAAAGGAGGGATTTCACAGCATTGTCGTAGGTCGATCATGTGAAGCTCGATTTGCAGGCATCCATGGGTATGTATGTACAACTCAATTTGCCCACAGTATAAAAGATAATATTTCGCGACAGCAAAATTATACGGTGCTATACTTCCCACGGTTACAATATCGAGAACTCATCAGTTCTCTGATGCCAAGGGGCAGAAAGGTAATATTCCTCTCTGATGTTCAGGAGTCCTTCTATTGACTCACTTCAAGTTGGCGCTTCGGTCTCTCCACCCTAAGGTGTTCATACCGCCATTCGTGGCAGGCACGTCAGCCTCCAGCATATGCAATACATATTCGCACTGTGACCATTTGCAATACTGAATTTTATCTGATGTTTATCGCCTGTTTTCGCTACTGAATATCGTGCGTTTTCATCATTTTGATTGTGTCTAGCTAGTTAACGATAGATTGAGGCTGTTTCACCTTTCTCGCAATCCAAATCTTCTCAAAAGCCTATCCAACCTGCCCATCATCCTCGTGATCGCGCCGCTGAAGTTCGTTGTGCATGGTTTGTGTTTCTTCGCCATACTTGATAATATCGAGGACTGTCTGCCAGTCAGTACCAGTCTTCTCCCTGCAGATGCGCTTCACTGTGGCAGTCACGGTGGTTGGTGCGTCATTCAGAAATAGAACCTTGCCAAAAACGATGCCGGTGAGCATGCCGCAGCCAGTAAAAGGTTATAGTAAGTACTTCTTGATTCTGCAGAAGCGGTCTCGCATTGTTTTGAACTGCTGCCGCATATTGGGAGGTGCAGGAAAGGGTAGGGGTGGTGCTGCCTTCCAGCGAGTTCATTGCAAATTTGGGGTCTGTCCAAGTCACAGCAGAATTGCATGGACTCAGACCTGCCAGTGCCGCTGACAGGGAGTCCTGGACCGTCTTTTCAGTGGCCCAAGGGGGCTGAGTAGTTGTATGAAGATGAGAAGAGTAAGACATAGCTGCGGCTGTTACCATTCAAAAATTCGCTGAGATCCACTGGTGAGCGCTAGCGCTTATAAGTAGCTGCCAGTCTCGACATAGTGATTACGATAGAGTAGGCACGTCATACCATATTAGGTGCAGGCTAGTAGAGTGGCTGTGATCAAGGTGACTTGGTGAGAAAAATGGCACACTCAGCGGGCTCGACTACTTCTAAGTACTATCTCGCTGGGAGTTCAACGTTCAACAATTGGCACTTTCAAGTGAAGTGTCACTCGTTTTTACACTTAACTTGCAGAAATTTGAATAGATACTCATGTTTGAATATTTGATACTTTATTTTTTCAACCTTATTTGAAAACAGACCTTTGCCACGTATACGTACCAAGTAACATCCATAGAGCACATGCCAAAAATGGTAATAAGTGATTTTCAAACCCAGCACATACCAAAATTGGGTCTGGTTAATTCGGGCCATCAGATCATGAGGTTCAGGGTTTTGTAAACACCCACTCCTCATGGCATAGTACATGCCAGTACCTGAGTCAGTGTGGCTTCAGCCCAATCACATCTGATAGTTTCTAGCTTCATAAAAGGCATAGAGTCAAATAAATCTACTGCTCAATTAATTCAGTTTATTCGAGAGGGATCAGGAATCTTCTAACTTGAATTCAGCGAAGGATTTTAAAACTCCGACGCCTATATTACTAATTGCTTATGCACTCACGGTATGCCCCCCAACCAAGTTTCTCCCCGTTGAAAAATGAACCCAGCCGCTACTGTAACTGAGGCCTGCGATCTTGAAGCTCTACATTTGTCGACCACACCTAAGCTCCAACACCCCTATTCCCATGTTGTCAGCACTTCCAGGCATGACTCAAGCTCTCCTCCTCCAAACTCACATCTCCCTGTACTGAGCTCACCTCCTTCAAATTCACCTCCAAGCACTCCCCCATCCATCAGAGTAGCCAACTCAGGTACTATTGATGTCACTGAGAATCATGTTTTGTAGACTAATAAAATAACAGACTCAGGGACAAGTATGGTCTCGGATGCGGATTATAATCTTCCTCAGACGCCAAGCCCTACACATTCCAGTCACATACACCGTGTCCGGTCTCCCTCCTCTCCTGGGGCTGGATCAAGTCGTGCTCATCGGACGCTGAGCAGTAACGCGTACCATCCTTATCGCTCACCGCTCTCTCTCGAAGATAATAACCGCTTCGAGAGGATGATACTCAGACATCTCTACACCAACGACGATGATTCATTGGAGCCAATGTCTCGCTCGGTGAGCCCTATACTGAACTCGTGCAGCTCATTATATTTATTTTGTAGTCTAAGGAGGCATTTTTAGCTTACATAGATGGCATGAGTGCCCATTCCTTCCGCTGTGCTGTTCATTTCAAGGAGGCGGTTCGTGAGTGCCTGCGGATGGAATATTATACCAGACAATGGCGGGTCGAGGTCTCGAACAGGCTGAACACTTTTTCGGTTGCATTGTCGAATGATGCAGAGGGGGAGTTCCGAATGGCGGAGAAAGAATCCAAATGGCTACTGAATGTGTTGCTTGACCGTGAAGACTTGACCGCTGCTATCGGAGATCCCCAAACTCTCGCTGCAGCTAGTGAACACAGCAAAAAGGCTCTCAATCATGTTGACGCTGAGCTAGATGTTTTAAGACGTCGTGCGGCGAAGGGCACCGTCCAAGCTGATGCCAACGTGGTAAGTACGGTTTAATCAGCGATAACACGGATAACTGATGTTCTTTTTTTGGAATCAATGTAATAGAATACACGCGCCCTCATGTGAATTGCCCTCATGCTTCGGAGTAGTTCTTCTTGTACCTTATAGTGTCGCACTTTCGTAAACCAATGTTTCCTATCGCAGAAATCTATCATTCAATCGAAATGCATTCAAATAAACCTAATCCCGCTGGCAAGGCTGCCTTCAAGTTCACTCACCGTCCGCGATGCAGCCCACTGGCTACCATCCAGGACTGCCAGCCCCGAACACGATAACTGATCACGACGCTGCGTCGCGCTTTACCCCAGACCAGTCCATCCCTGGCGGTCCTTATTCGCCCGATCCCAGTATCTTTCAAGATGGCTACTTACAGTTTGATTCTCCCCCGCCGCCCAATATCTATGATGACCCACTGCATCATTACATGACTCGGACTCCTCCTCCTGTCGACTCGCCATTCCCGGAAATGTGGCAGGGCGCCGCCTACTATGGCTTAGAAGCCCATCTCGGTCATGGCATGGGTCCAGATCCCGAGCCACCACAAAACGTTGGCGATTATTTTCCGGATTTCCCTGTGCCAGCGCAGTCAATGGATGGTAGGTCAACACTGCCATCAGCAGCAGGGGACATACCGTCCATCACAGCGCCAACACATGCTCCCCGTTCGTCAGCAACCAAAAATCGGCGAACTTCGAAAAAAACCCATGGACTCCAGATTATTGATTGTTCGGGTCCGCCACAAAAGCGGCGGCGAAAGGTTAATTCTTCCCAGGTATGTTCGTTATTTAAAAATTCGTACATGGAACTCACTTGGAGAGTCCCAATCAGCCCGCTGCCGCAGTGTCCGAATCTTCTAACCCAGCCGCTACTGGCTTGATACTACCGCCGCCGCTCACACTGCCGCCTCTCACACTGCCGCCTCTGTTGTATGACGAGACGGACTCAAGACACCGGCGGATCATCGAATCCGCGGAGAGAGGCATTGTCAGTGCAGTCGTCAACAACTCCGCCGTAATGAGACTTCTCGAAAGAGATGATCTTGTTTGTCAGGAGCTGACTCGCGCGGTGACGTCCCACTGTCTCGAGGGTGTCAATGAGCCAGACGCCGAAGTTCGTCTTCAACGGATCGGCGAAGTTCAACGTAAGCAGGTCGCAATCGTTTTTGAAAGATTACTGACCTTATGGCTGTGGGTCCATAGAGTTTAGTAAGAAGTGGACGGCGGAGAATGCAGATTCCTTGTACATGAAGCTCTCAGCTCCCGCCAAGCTCGTGATGGCCATGTGCAAGAAGCTGGCGCGGCACAAAGTGGAACGAGGGTACAAATTACGCCCTTCAGCTTTCTCGCTTTCGTCCGAAGCAGAGATGAAGCAACTCAAAATTAACAGTCTCATATCCGACAAAGAATTTCCCCTGAAGTTCATTTTCGGGGAAGATGAGACTGGCAAGTTGCATCCGTTTGAGCACGAGGTTGTCTGGGATGTGGTTCTCGACGTGGTCTCTGAACTCAAGTACCGAGACTACGTCACAGACCTAGACAACTTGTTTTGTACCGCTGCTGCTGCGGTGCACTGTGTCTTACAGGAGCTCTCAAGCGGGAGGTTTGTCTATATCGAGTTTTCGGCTCAGAATTTCGAAGCCATTTACATCCGACTTAAAAACTACATACGAGACTACATATATACTGATCAAGAGCGATCGCAGAGATGGTCCGATTTCAAGGGTTTCACGACATCCAGATTAGCAGATATATACTAGGACTACCGAGTTTTCATCGATATCTACCTCTTTACACATCATGATGCACACAGTAGATAATTGGTTGTTGGTTGTTTGTGTTCGTATAATCAAGTGTACTAGTATGACCTCGGAGTATCGTCAACAAAAGAGCCTTCGGAATTCATGCAAGCTTACCAGACTGGTAGAACATGTGCAAACCTCCCTGACACCATCACAGATTCTATTCTATTCGTAAAGCATTCCTATACGCCTACGGTGTTCGGCATCATCTCAGGGTACAGCGGTGCTGGTACGGTCACTGGCACCAGCGACGCAGACGGCAAACCGACAACGGTGCCCAAGGTCACACCAGCCTCGCGGGTGGTTTCCGTCCGTATTTGCTCACAGACCACATCCATGAGCGCAAATCAGGCCGTCACCTAACCAGTTTACTCGCAGATCTCACCAACCCCATGAAAGTCGCCTTCATACTCTCAGTCGCGCCTTGATTCAGCGGTATCATCTCGACACTGTCCATACCACTTAGCGAGAAGGTTACTGCACGGGATGTCCAGGCCCTGTATGAAGAGAAACATGGTGAAGAGAAGTTGGTACACATCAAAGCGGGTGTTCCAGGATTGTTGGACATCGAGAATAAGCACGGCTGGACTGTAGGAGGTTTCCAAGTTACAGCGAAGGCGATCGAGCTGTTGTTGTGGTATGTGTTTCTTCCCTGTATGCTAGGACATGTGGCTAACTAGGATCAGGGTGGCTTGGACAATCTTCTCAAGGGCGCTGCAACCCAGTGCTTGCAGGTACGTTTCGCCTAGTTAATCAGGAGGCGTCAGCCATCTGATTTCTTGGCAGAATTTGAACCTTGCTCTCGGCTACGACATCATCGCTCCCTCATGTCGATATCCGGCATCGCACGAACATTCTGATACTTTTGATGTTGTCAACACT
Organism: Suillus clintonianus; assembly: GCF_016758775.1. Classification (NCBI taxonomy): domain Eukaryota; kingdom Fungi; phylum Basidiomycota; class Agaricomycetes; order Boletales; family Suillaceae; genus Suillus; species Suillus clintonianus. The sequence continues at coordinate 57,725 of NW_024539375.1, forward strand.
CATTGACGAACCTGGCCGTGGACTTTTGCGGGGGCACTCAAGAACCTGCCGACACATACCGTTGAATTTCGGTCGTCTCGACCTAGCAGACCCGTGTTAAGTATTAACACGGACTGTGTGACGATTTGCGAGCTCATTGCACGTTTCAGGCATTTGAGCTTGCCTTGTTCTAGTAAGTGCTATATGTCTTACTCCCTTGATCGAGAACCTGATAACTTGTGGTTTAAAGCCGCAATTTGAACACGCTTGAATCGACGCACTATGAGCGCCATTCCTCCGACTACACCTGGCAACTTTTCTGGCTAGCCTCGCTCTGATCGTACATCCATTTTCAACTCATATTTAGATTTTATCAGTCGAGACCCACACCGGGACCATCCACCATCGCATCCTCTGTCATCGCTCCCATTACTTCGCAACCTGTGTATACCGTTTATCAACCTCCGTTCATGCGGGTCATACACTCCTTCCGCGCTCAAAAGGCCGCAAGATCTCATGCAATCTTCAGGAATTTATTCTCCCCCCGTACTTGCACTACCTATTTGCTGAGCCTTCCTCCCTTGTCGCTGCTATCCCTCCCCTACATCGGTCTCGACATGGAGGCTCAAGCTTACAGCAGTGCGACGAACATCCCCGCTCTTCAGAACCTTCGCGCCAGAGGCGTGCCCGATGTTCCCGAGGATGTCGACTCTCTCATGGAGCATCTCAATGACCCTAACTTTGATTACTATGCTTCACTTCCATCTCCTACCTCCTCCACTACTGAGGTGCATGAGCTTGAGGATAAAAAGATAGCCATGTCAGAGTACTCTGGCGGTGCCTCAGACTTTGATGCCGAGTCCCGAATTGAGTCTAGCACGCGCTACTCAACTGCTTCGAGAACCACCACACCTTCAACATTCGACTATGACGAGTGAGTCCCATGATGTCTTGCTAGTGCTCTGCTGACAGCCGTATGATAGCGAGTCACCTTACCCTGAAGTTCGCGCCGCTGTTTCTAGCATTGATGACCCCACCATGCACGTCAATACGTTCCGCATGTGGGTCTTGGGTATCTTCTATACCATTCTCATCTTGGCTCTTAACCAGTTTTTCTCTATGCGCTGTAAGTTGACATTTTCTTATCGATCTTGGTTCCGCTTGCTGATGTCGCTTTCAGACCCTTCCATTATTATTACCGGCATTGTCGCTCAGTTGACCTCTGCCCCTTGGCAAAGCGATGGAGCGATTCCTCCCCACCACGCGCTTCGATACCATGGGGTACACTTGGTCATTTAACCCGGGACCACATCAAAGAGCACGTACTCATCACTGTCATGGCAAACGTTGTAGTCAGCGGTGCCTACGCCACCGACATTATCGCGACCCAGAAGGTTTTCTACAACCAGACCCTCTCTACCTCCTATTAACTTTGCCTCGTTCTTTCAACCCAGCTCATCGGCTTCTCTATGGGTGGCCTTCTTCGCAAATTCCTTGTCTGGCCCAGCAGCATGATCTGGCCTGGTGCACTTGTCACCTCCGCCCTGTTCAATACTCTACACAAGTCATATGGCAAACCTGAGCATCGCCACGTCTCCCGGGAGAAATTCTTTTGCATTGCACTGGGCTGCAGTTTCGTGTGGTACTGGGTACCTGTATACTTGTGGACTGGACTGAGTGTGTTCAACTGGGTCTACTGGATTGCTCCTAACAACGCGGCTGTGAATGCACTCTTTGGCACGTCCACTGGTCTTGGCATTGGCATTTTCACTTTTGACTGGTCCATGATCTCGTATATTGGAAGCCCATTGGTGACGCCTTGATGGTCTGAGGCCAACACAGCCGTTGCCCTTGTGATCTGCTTCTGGATCATTACACCGATCATCTACTGTACGTTCTCTCTATTTTGTATTGCGCAACATACTGAGGGTATCTCGCAGTTACCAACACTTGGTTCACCGCATATTTGCCAATTTCGTCCTACATGACCTTCGACAACACCGGACTGCCGTATGACCTGCTCAGGTGGTCGCCAATGCCACTTTCAACGTCGCGCAGTACGAGGCTTACTCGCCCGTCTTCATGACGGCGACCATGGCTATTGCATATGGTGTTGCGTTTACCGCTTTCTCCTCAGTGGTCGTGTATACCTTCTGTGAGTTATCTTCGATATCTGTGTCGCCCCATTCTAACAGTGTCATCACAGTGTGGTACCGCCGTGACATCGTTCGCCGCTTCAAGAGCAGCCTCAGGGATGAGCGCGATGTTCATTCGCGCCTGATGCAGGCATACTCCGAAGTTCCACAGTGGTGGTATGTGATCCTGGGCCTCCTGATGCTTCTCCTCCTCTTCATTACGGTGGAGGTTTTCCCTACGGATCTCCCTATCTGGGGTGTTTGCGTTGCTCTCGCCCTCGCTGCACTCCTCGCCATTCCGGTCGGCATGCTCCAAGCAATTACCAATCAGCAGATCGCCTTGAACGTCATGTTCGAGATGATTGGTGCCTATTTGCTGCCTGGAAAACCCGTCGCTGTCATGATCTTCAAAGCTAGCGCATACATGGGTACAAACCAGGCGGTTGGCTTTGCTGGCGACTTGAAGCTTGGTCATTACATGAAGGTGCCCCCGCGTCTCATGTTCACAGCACAGGTCCTCGCTGCATTCCTCAGTTGCATCGTTGTCACCCTCGTGCAGAACTGGATGTTCGCCAACATCGTGGACATTTGCCAACCTAACCAGCCCCAGTTCTTCATCTGCCAATCCACCGGTACCTTCGGGAGTGCGTCGCTCCTCTGGGGTAGCATCGGCCCCCACCGTCTCTTCAGTCCTGGTGCCATGTACAGCCCATTGCTCTAGTTCTTTGCCGTCGGTGCCCTCCTTCCCATCCCCTTCTACTACCTCGCTCGCCGCTTCCCCCTCTCTTACTGGAGATACATCAACATCCCCGTTTTCTTCGCCGGCATTGGTGCCATGCCTCCTGCCACTGGCATTAACTTTGCGTCTTGGGCAATTGTCGGCTTCATCTTCCAGTGGTTCATGCGCTACAACTACATCCTCTCCGCTGGTCTCGACGCAGGCGTCGCGATCAGTCTCATCGTCATCTTCTTCACTCTTCAGATGCCGAAAGGTGGCATTACCCTCAATTGGTGGGGTAACACCGTATGGATGAACACCGCAGATGCACTAGGCACGCCACTCTATGTGATGCCTCCAGACATTTGGCCCTTCGACTTGGTCATAAAAACGTTACATCGGATGGGTGGCCTTTGTATCAGTATATGTAAAATCTCTTCGCACTGCATGATTCCCCGCGCAACATATTACCCGCTTCTTTCATTTCACTTATCCGACCACAACACTGTCCTTTAGCAGGCGCGCTAACGAGCATCATAGAGCTCATCACCATCCCTGTCGCATACTTTGCACTCTTGGGCACGGACCTCCTCACGGGCGGGACAGATGCCGCTGTGCAGGGCGTGAGCGGGATGCTCATCGATCACGCGTGGTGGTGACTATTCTAGAGATCTGACATTGGCACAGGCGGTGTCGAGCAGGGCATGTACTAGTACGCAGGGTGGGGACGCGCTCCGAAGTATAGGGTTAGTTTAGATGGAGATCGCACACGAGGAAATAAATTTGTCAAAGCGAAAGCGTTTTGATTGCAATTCAAGCATTGTTTCTCCCATGAAAATTCACCCAATCGAACTCCAGAATTTGGATAATCGGAGCAAGGTCATAAGTTCGCACGGCGGACTCCTACTAGTAGTTTTGTTGATGATTATTGTCCAACGCTGCGGCTTCCGCAGTTTCTGCTTGGTTTCTGCCTCTGCTCGAGTGCGGCCATGCGGGCTTCGGGGGCTTTTTTACTTACATTTTACTTGCTGCTTTTACTAATGATATCTTGTGGTGCTTTAGGTTGCTCTTGGGAGAAGCCTGGGACGACGGACTCTCGAGGGCTCAGCAGGCATCGCGCCAGTTGCCATTTCCATAAGAGAGCCAGCGTCCTTGCGAGCCAGAGGAGACGAGATCGCGTGAGGGAGTCGCCGGTTGTTTCGAATCCGCTTTCGAATTCTTCAGCCAACATATCAGTGAGCTTTTACTAAGTTAAACACTTGGGAGTACCAGTGATAACCTGTTGTCAGTCTCGGAGAATCTCAGCTGTGCGGTATGTGAGGGACGGCTTGAATTTGAAGCCTATTACCCCTCGCAGACTCATTAGGCCAATGTCTATGGCGAGCGCATTGAGCCGTGCCTCCGAGTCCGAGTCCTGTCCCGTGTACTTGCAGGACTCACAAGTGGAACAGAACGACCATACTGATGTTGAGATGGGGACCCATTCTGAAACCGCGATGGACTATAGTTCAGGTTAGTGTCTCCTTCAAGTTAGGCAGCTTCTGAACTCTGATGAGTGTTAACACATTGCTCGAAGGGGAAACCACGGCCCCAATGAGACATATTCCGGGATCTCTCAATGACATTGAGCATTCATACACATACAATGACCTCAATCATTCTCATGATGCTGGCTCCCGAGTCCCGCCAGCTGAAAGTTCGACCTCCCTACCCGCCCAATCCCGAATCCAACGTGTCCTTCTCACCCTAAGGGACACTCTTCAAACGACGTTCAACTCATTTGGGCTCTGCAGATTATATCCTCGGCGTCCTTCCTTTGAGCCAGATATCTTTGTCCCATCCACGCTACTTGCAAGAACATCCCCAGCAGCCACCGCAGAAACAGATTCTCCGCCGGACGTCTTCCCACCACCTCACCCCTTTCCTAACATGACCATATACCGCCTCATGTCGTGGGCGAACTCCGGTAGCAGCCTCCTTTCTGAAACTAAGATATCGCGGCTCGTGAAGGAGGTGATGCTGGCCGAGGACTTCAACTTAAAGCACCTCGAAAGCTTTTCAGTGAGGCGCAGCCTGCAAGAGCTGGATAGACTCGGAGAGGAGGGCGGGAACGGAACCACTTTCCCTGACGAATGGATCAAAACCAGTGTCACCATCGACATCCCAACAAAGTCGCTGGACGACGGCCCTCGTCCTTACGTCGTTCCCGGATTCCACTACCGTCCTCTCATTGATGTAATTCGCGCGGCATTTGCGGATGTCCAGGCGCGCACCTTCCACATCCTGCCTTTCCAACGGTTGTGGAAAGATCCCCTGGATGGCCATCAGGAGCGGGTGTACGACGAGCTGTACACATCTGACGCCTGGTTAGAGGCTCAGGACGCCCTTCAGAGACTGCCAAAGAAACCTGGTTGTTCGCTGGAGCGTGTCATCGCGGGTTTGATGTTTTTTTCTGATGCCACCCATCTGGCCAACTTTGGAACAGCGAAGGCTTGGCCGCTGTACATGTATTTCGGCAATCTGACAAAATATGCACGGTCGTCACCTCGATCAGGGGCTTGTCACCTTGTTGGATTTTTACCCTCTGTAAGTTCAATTTAACGCAACATGGCTTCTACGTCTGTTGATAAATTTAGCTTCCTGACAGCATCAAAGATGTTCTGAGTGGCCTATCTCGCGTATCAAAAACTGGTATGGCTTCCCTCAAAACCCACTGCCGCAGGGAGTTGTTTCAGGGATGCTGGGAAATTTTATTGGATGAAGATTTTCTTGACGCATATCGCCACGGTATCGTTCTGAAGTGCGCTGATGGTGTGTTGCGGAGGGTCTTTCCCAGAATCTTCACCTATTCAGCAGATTATCCCGAAAAGTATATTCTTCCACCAACCTGGCGCTGTTGAATCACTCATCACCTTACAGGGTTTTAATCGCGACTATCAAGGACATGGGTTTGTGTCCATGCCCTCGCTGTGTCACGCCGAAAACCATGTTCAATTTCCTCGGGCTGGTTGGAGATATGAAAAGACGTGTAACTAACCTTCGAGCATATGCTATGACAAATGTTGTTAAGGCTCGTGATTTTATCTATGGATCGGGAATCACGGTGGATGGCGCAAAGGTAGAAAACGCTCTCGGGGAAGGCTCTTGGGTACCCACTCTAGTAAGCACAACAAATTCCCTTTGATTTCACGATCTGATTCAGACCATCTACTGGAAGAATCGTTTTGTGAACAAGCTCGGACAGCTCGGCCTCGATCCATTCCGCATGTTGGTGGTCGACTTGATGCACGAGGGCGAACTGGGCACATGGAAATCACTGTTCACACATCTTATACGGCTTCTTTATGCCCTTCCCCAGGGTGGCCAGCTTGTTACGACCCTTGACGGCAGGTATGTGGAATTTGTACAGAACGCTGCTGCTGTCTGCTTACGGGCTCGTAACTTTCGCTTCAGATTTCGCCAGATCTCAACGTTCGGTAACGGCGTGATTCGAAAGTTTTCAGACAATACCTCTGAGATGAAACGATTAGCAGCACGCGACTTCGAAGACATCCTACAGGTTTTTTTCGGGCTGCTTTCATCTTCTGTCGGACTCGCTGACATGCCCTCCTTTATCAGTGTGCTATTCCAGCCTTTGAAGGGCTGTTTCCCGGCAACCACGATGCACTCGTTCAGTCTCTGCTTTATCGGTTTGCACAGTGGCATGCGCTCGCGAAGCTCAGGATGCACTCCGAGTCTACGGTTACCTTTCTCGAAGAAACATTCAACAAACTCTCTCAGAAGTTGTGTCAGTTTCAACGCTATACCTGTGCTCCCTTCAACACCGTGGAATTGCCCAAAGAAAAAGCAGCCCGCCAACGAAGGGCCGCTCAACGCTCTGAAACCAGTAATACTCCTCCAGAGTCTAGCGGAGCAAGGAGTAAGAAGTTTAATTTGAGCACTTACAAATTTCACGCGATGGGAGATTACGTGAGAACCATTAGATTCTTCGGAACTACTGATTCATTTTCTACTCAAATTGTGCGTATGGCTTGCGTTTCTACTTTACGCCTGAGCTTAAGCTGCACTAGGGGGAACTTGCCCACAGGGCCCTGAAGGCGTTTTATCCACTGACTAATAAGTTAGACACCCCAGCACAATTAGCAAAACATGAACGCAGACGACGTGTGCTACGGCGGGTAGCAGAAGCAGGAGGTGTACCCTCATATAGCAGTCCATTACAAGCTGATACCGCTTCACCTTTATCTCAGCATCACACCATCTCAACTGCCCGGAACAATCCAGTGGATATATCTGCATTTATCCGAGAAAATGATGGTGATCCCGCTGTCAAGGTGGAAGTTTCATATTTTTGAGACACTCATATTTTGCTCACGACGATCGTCAGAATCTCATACCGAAACTAAAGGATCACGTCCTCTATAGGCTTCGGGGGCTAGAGGTCAGCTACTGTGACCACACCTTCACCGAGGAGGAACGCAACACAGTCATTATTTCCAACAATAGGATCTACTCGGTTCAGACTATGCGAATACACTATACCACTTACGACTTGAGGCGCGAATACGACACCATCAACCCTAGAACCCATGGGGACGTGATGGTGCTTTCAGGGGAGACTACGCCTAGCCACCCATATTGGTATGCCCGAGTATTAGGCATTTATCATATGGAGGTATGGCTCCAGGGCGGCGGCGGGGAGCAACCTGTGAAGCGCTACCTTGAAGTTCTCTGGGTCCGATGGCTTGCAGTGGTTCAGGGCTGGAGATCTGGCATGAAATATGCACGTTTACCCAAGGTTGCATTTGTAGAGGAATCAGACCCTGACGCATTCGGATTCCTCGATCCAGGGCAAGTAATTCGAGGAGCGCATCTGATTCCTGTGTTTGCCTCGGATCGTTGTGTAAGCTCGCTTCGCCAGGGGAAATCCTTGGCACGTCCTGGAGGGCAGTTAGACGATTGGGAGGAGCATTACGTTGGAATGTGAGTGTGACTAGCCCTTCCTGGCCCATTAGTACTCATGCTTCTGAGCCAGATTCGTTGACCGGGATATGTTTATGCGCTATACTCACCTCGGTATCGGACACTCAGCTACGTTGCGCAGGATCGTCAGAGACTGTCTGGGATCTGACACAGCGGCCTCTGCCCATAATATGGATGTTGCAAATAGTGAGCAGGATTTGGACCACTGTGGAGAGGACTCTGATGGTGAGGGCCCTGATGGATTTCATGGGGCAGGGGAGGACAGCGATAGCGAGGGAGACGAAGAGCTTAGTGGGGGGGAACAGGATGAGGGAAACGAAGAACACGAAGGGTACGAGGATGAGGACGACGAGTCCATCGAATTCTCTTTCTGACTCGGAAACCTACCGTGGCGAGTTGAGTTCCGACACCACATCAAGAACTCAAACGGATCCGAGTTGTCAGTCTCCTCATCTTTCCCGAAAATGAATTTCAGGGGAAACATTTTGTCGGAGATGAGGCTGTTGATGTTGAATTCCTAGCTGAAGGGCGTACTAATTTACACCCTCGTTCCACTTTGTGCCGCGCCAACTTCTTGCACATGGCCATTATAAGCTTGGTGGGAGCTGAGAGCTTCATGTACAATAATTAGTGAATGCCGATGAACGATTTCATTTGCTACATGTTCTTCACGTTGTGCAGCTTGTGCTTATCAGGCTTATCAGAGAAGTGTGAGAGAATCAGAGAGATAGGTATCAACCAACAAGTCCGAGTCAAACAAACACAAACATTACAGGTTTCATGTTGCTACCATCTTCTGGCTTTGCTTCTGCTCCCTAAATCCAATCTAGCATGATATTGTTGTATGTGCTGTTATCAAAACTTCACTGCGATCGGTTCGCAGATGATGTAGGCAGGGTGGAGGTGACCCTCCACTCGAAACCAGATGGTCTCTGCTGTGCGATCACAGCCCCAATACCTGGTCCTCGTTCGTTAGAAACCCTATGAACTCCAGATTATTGATTGTTCGGGTCAGCCACAACTGCTGCTGCGGCCCGGGTGTACTATGTCTTACAGGAGCTTTCAAGCGGGAGGATAACAGCTGGGATTAATGCCATCGGCTGTTGGGGAGCTTCTGTTTCCCCATATCATGTCCAGCTTATTGCGCAAAGAATCGGATGCAGATTGTAAGCTCCCTCAGATGCCAAGTCCTACACATTCCACTCACATACACCATGTCCAGGCTCACTCCTCCCCTGGGGCTGGATCAAGTAGTGCTCATCGGACGCCGAGCGATAGCATGTATCATCCTTATCGCTCGCCACTCTCTCTCCAAGAGAATAACCGCTTCGAGAGGATGATACTCAGACATCTCTACACCAACGACGATGATTCATTGGAGCCTATGTCTCGCTCGGTGAGCCCTATACTGAACTTATACAATGCATTATATATATTGTAGACTAAGGAGACATTTTTATTGTGCATAGATGACCCGTGGAGGATTGACCACTGCCGTCGGAGATCTTCAAACTCTCGCTGCCGCTAGTTCAAACAGCAAGAAGGCTCTCGACCATGTTGACGATGAGCTATCCGTTCTACGAGTGTCCTCAGAATTGGACATAATAGAATTCACCGTCGAATGAACGTCAGGAGGTAACGGAAGACAGTTCGAAACGGATCTGTCCGTTTGATCAGCCTGGTCTGTCGCTAATGTCACCAGGTGCTACCACATACCTGGCACGCAATATATGCGAGCGAACGAGAGTGACCTCCATCTCGAATGCGCCGTGCACCCCTCTGCCCCCACTGGTCATCGTAAGAGAACGTTGACCACTTACTGTGTTGACGAGTTCACCCGACAGCTGAAATATTTACAGCCTAGTCCGCTGGAACGACTATATGGGGTCATTGGTAGTAAAGTGTATTTACATGTGTCCAGTATGTGCAGCCGTCTGCATTATCGCGCTTTGGAACCTTCTTTATGTTTACGGCCTAATACCTGTAAGTCAATGCGAAATCTCATGGTTTCGAACCGGCGGCTTACCTCGAAGCTAGCGCGCACCTCGGAGTCCCAGGAGGTACTCCAACTCCCGCATCTCCATCTCGAAAACACGGCGCTCTCTCGCAACCCAAAGGACCATCATCGCCCGATCTTCGTCTGACCAGTACGGAGGCAGCGGCACGGGCTGAAATGGCAAGTGTGGGCGGTAGAGTTCTTGGTCCACGCGGGCTCGCGCAGCGGCCCATGTAACGTATATTAATTCCTAACGATGTCAGTGTTTAGCTTGCCATTGAATGTAACGCTTACCAGATTCGTTCTTGTCATCGTGAATGTCACGCTCCGTGGCCTTGGTGCGTGCTGTAAGAATTGTTGTGGAATCTGCGGCATATCCGAGTCAGTGAGTAGCAGATGTTCGAAAATGTTCAACGCACCTGATGGTTCTGATCTCCGTCTCCGTCTCCGTTTCGGTTTCCCCCCCCTCCGTTGGCGGCAGCATTGTGATTCATACTAGTAGTAATAGTGTTGTAGATTTAGTTAAATTGAAGCAGAGTGAATCGATGGTATTTCTCGTTGAGTGATCTTCTTAGCTACGATAAATGTCCCGATTTGGGCAAAGCTGTGTCCCCGGCATTTTCCGGAGTGACGTGTATGTCACTCAACTACACCATGTGCAGCGCTTCACATTTCTCTCATATATGTGACATTGACTCTGATCCTAGTTCAAATCGTCGAACGGCTGGAGGGCAAGGTACTACTTGATTGACAAGACTAATGTCATTCGCAGGTGCGTAGACATGTAAACTGGACCTGGAACTGTGACCGAGCTTCCTGCAGCAGCGGAGTCAACGACACTTCCATGGACACCTACTCACCCTGCCAGTGGTGCAGCCACTATACCCTTCATTACCTCAAAGCGAGCAGCGCATGCTGCAGAAGCCACCACCACTCCCTCAAAGCGACGTTATATTGCCGAAGTCGTAAATCTGTACCCTATCATCATGATTTCCTCCTCTCAGACTGCCCTTATAACTATACATGACGTCAAGCGTTTCCTGCAAGAATCACTGTACGTTCTACTCTATCAGCCAAATGCTTCTTTCAGTTGATGTCTTGTTCTTGTAGTTTCGAGTCTTCCTCAGCGGCACGCGAACGTGCTACATCTGCTGGAAACTCCCGCGCTGAGGATGTCATTCACATTGACAGGCGGCGAGTACCGCCTTCCTCGTCGTCGCAGCCTACGCCTCGCGGAGATATTCAATGGTACTTTGTTGTTGATAGCACTGACGCGTTGCAGAAATATGGCGTGGATGCACGGGAACGTGTTGTCTGCGTGATGAGCACCGGCCAAGCCTGGCAGTTGCGTCCGTACATGTAGAGTGACTCGGAGCCTCGGGCTCTGTTCCATCATGGTGCGTAGTTCTCATTTGGCTGACCTCGATCGCTGAAGATCGTGGGCCGCTAGTCAAAGGCATATACGTCTCTTGGCCGAATGACTCGCCCAACACAAAGATCAAAGACTGGAATGTCACCGAACTGAGGGTGTTGTTTGTGCATTTTAATGTCTCTGTTTACCGGATACCCTCACTTACTATGTATTGGAATTATATATCAACTTGATGTTGTAAGGACCGACGACCAACAGGTGAATCCGTGGGCGATCATAAGCCATACATAGAGAATGCGAAAATTTCTGTTTGAGCCGGTACCGTCTGGTACTGAGATCCGCATTTATTTGCGAGTTGACACATGCACATTCCCTTGTGCGCGTGTGTCAGGGTGACTTTACTCTTCGCACACCCTTCCTGAGGTTCGCCCTCTTGCTCAGGAAGCATCGGTGACGCAATCAACGGTACCAGTTTCGATCGAAGTCGGCCTCATGCGAGCTGGCGGCTATGTCACGGTGAAAGTCTCACCTGCATGATAACCTTTTCGGTCGTGTACCCATAACCATAGTAAATCAAACAGGACGAACTGGTCAATTTCTGTGTGAGCTATACCGTATACGCATATTTTTTGTAGCTACACCGGACAAAAGGGCAGTCTACTTTACCCAAATATACACTGTTTTATCACGTCTATAAATCATGGGAGCTACGTTTTAGTTGGCAGTCTCGACAAGCCTAGTTGATCGGTGCGAAAGACGTATTCTACCAAAAAGTCATGAATAACATTATATTTTTAAACCTAAAGAATGGTACACGAGAACACCCAACAAGGAGACAACCTTTACCCTACAATACCTTTAGGCTGCAATGCGTGCAATGTCACAACATTGTCACAAACTCCCATGGTAATCGAGATTTGATCACCAATGCTAATGTCGTATCCCATGAGAAAGCCATGCATAGCCATATAATGCAAAACATGATTGTTGGAAAATGAGAACGCACAAAATATTTGGAATAATTATACTAGCGTTCCTCGACCGGCTACAAGGAGGGATGTCACAGCATTGTCGTAGGTCGATCATGTGAAGCTCGATTTGCAGGCATCCATGGGTATGTATGTACAACTCAATTTGCCCACAGTATAAAAGATAATATTTCGCGACAGCAAAATTATACGGTGCTATACTTCCCACGGTTACAATATCGAGAACTCATCAGTTCTCTGATGAATGACTTACACCCTGTCGCACTGCGCCGTTAGTGAACCCTGACAACAAGTAGGGCATCATTTGATGTTCGAATCCCTATGTTTTGAAGCACTGGCCCGAGCGCGGGCATACCCCTCGACCTTCCTGTCTTTAAAGTGAGCGGCTCGCTAAATTTTCATCGAGAGGGCTATTAACCGGTAACGACCAGGCCAACTTCTCACCACAGCCACTTTCACATTGAATCAACGTGTCGTCGGATCATGACTATGTAATGTGCTTCATTTATACATATCATGCCATCATATCGATATCGCCAATGACCGTATTGTCAAGCGCATGTATCCTTGGTAAAAATGTATGCCTCCTTGAGTAGGGGCGCGTTGACAGACTTCCCCAAAGGTAAGTAGATTGAGTTGATGCTCACATGCGCTCATAAACTATGCAAGGACTGCTCTTTTAGCATCTCCACGATGATATGTACACCTTCGGTGTATCTAGACGCTGTCACAGCCACACTCGATGAAACCGTTCGCTGTTCACTCATTCATGTGGCACCCTTTCTTTAGATCATCGAGTGTTGATCGTGTGGTATTCAAGTGGAACAGTGGTCTGCCATTAGGTTCGAACTTGGTCAAGTTGTGCTCACACTTCCGATTATGATAGTCATCCCAGAAGGCAAGTATTTATATTCTGTCATGGAGATGTAATGAAACTACAAATGTGGAATAAACTCGGTCCAAGCTACTGTGTCGTACACGTCAAGAGGCAATGATCGCAAGCTCAGCAATATATATAGAAGCAGCAATATATCCAAATGCAAGTCCGAATATTGTCAACGACATCCAATGCTTCATGTATGACATAGTATCAAGAAAAATAATCACCGGTGCACATGCTATCCCAAGGGAAGCCACGCGCCATAATATGTGCTCTGTGTTTGTGTGAAAAACATAATTCCAGCCCAGACAATGCATCCCTCCAAACACCATCCCACTGAAACATCCACTGGCAGTGAGAAATACAATCTTATCACGCCTCCTACTGTAGCCACCTAGAGATGGAACAGGACGAGAACGGGCAGCACTGGGGGAAATACTAGCCCAGATGCCCGTAAGACTGACAAAGGGATAGGTGAGACGGATCTGAGTCAGCCGAATGTAGGATAATTGGCTACTGTCGGAGGGATAAAGATCGGCGTTACTGGAATGGGCGGATCAGATCAATTTCAGGTAAGAACATTTACAGCATACTTATAGGTTAAGTGGCTTGGCAATGCTCTTGCCGTCCAATGAACAGCATAAGGACATCCCACATCCTTAGGCTTCTTCCACCACAAGCCATATGAAATGCAGGTCAGAGCAGCTATAGCCAGGGTATCGATTTCGAGCAGGGTTATCGGAAGGTTTTGGACATAACGGGCGATCAGCTGGGAGACGAACCACACCAACTGAAGAACGGCGATGCCTTTGGATAGTGGATCACCTTTACTTCGATCTTCTATCTCTGCCTTAGATATGACAGGCATCTCCACAGATTTCTCACTAACAAATCGCAGAAGTTCATAAGGTGTAAGAGTGCCTCGTGGCTCGTCATTGACATAGAGCATGAATCCGCCCATCCGGGCGAAGAATCCATGTGTCATTGTCCATCCTGCGAAGGCAACAGTTACATGTTAATTCCTGTCTGACAGATGAATCCAGGAAATTAACAGACGTCTAAACTTTGTAGGTCTGGAAGCGCTCAGACTTTCACTGTTAAACTCTGGAGGTTTGGGAGCGCTTGGTCTTTTACTTGCGTCTGCCAGTGGAATGTCGCTAAGCAATGTAACTGGATCAAAGGCATCATTGAATTCCTTTGCAGTTTTACGGGCGCTAACAAACTGCCGCGCAGCCCAGGTGATCATGAGTTCTGGGGTGATTAACGATATGACCATGATGCATAGACGACGAGAGGTAATTGCAAATTTTCCCTCGTCCATACCCGGGATGTTTGGATGGATTGCAGTCCACGTGCACGCAAACAATGTTAAGCTGCAGCTCAAGAGAATGTCCCACAATGTTCTGGTGTTGCAGGATTGAGGGCTACTAGCATCGAGTGTGTGGGTACTGGTGTCGTTGAGACTCGGGAGTAAAGCGCAAACAAACGGAATACACAAGAGGACAGCACAGGGCAGGAGGATCATCATCAATGTGAGGTTGAGGATATGGTGTCGGTTCATCCTGCTCTCTCAAGCTTTAAGAGCAGGTCGTTGGTACTGGTAATGCTGTACCATTTGTTTAATAACCTTTCATGACTCGTCGTGACTCGTAGCCTAGTAGCCCAGTAATGTTTGACAGTACGACTTGCTGTACCATACCCACCAATGACACAGTTAATTTATATGTAGGACCGCACTGCCAGGCGCTCCCCTGGGTCCGCACAGTCACCACACTACAATCAGTTGCTCCTCAGGGTACTCATGTCATGGCTACAATATCTCAATCATGAATTCACTGATGACCCATTTCTGACAGATCCGAGTCATCCCAAACTCGTCCACTGAGTGTTCATTGACCTACCCCCTTGGCGTGAGTCAAAAGCCAGGGGATTGTTGAGATTCGAATAGATAGCTGAGTGTAGTGATTTATAACAGCGCTCAAACTTCCCCCAGTACCGCACCCATCACCACTGCACGATAGCAAGAGCGACGTTCTGAACAGTCCAAGGTCCTTTTTCATAACTTCCCCATCTGCGCCTGAGTTCCCTTTCGAGCCGCTGTAGCTGCAGGGTCGCACTGACGGACTTTTCCAGTGGTAAGTAGATTAGGATGATGTTCACATGCGCTCATATTATTCCAGGACTGGTCTTTTTGCATTAATGTCATGCTAGTTCTGTATGCAGCATATGTATTCTGTCATTGTCATATTCCAAATTTTCGATGAACACTGTTCATTGTTCACAGGCCAAGTAGAATTGTAGCCTGTTGCAATACATTAGGTTAACTTGCCCAAGTCATACTCGCACTCCTGATTTTGATCCAGAAGAACATACAAGTTATCATATTCCGTCATGGCGATGTAATAAAACTACAAATGTGGAATATACTCGGTCCACGATACTGTATCATATATACCAGCTGGGGGCGTCGATTGTAAGCTCAGTATCGTACAGGCAATTAGTCCAACCTGCCCAATAAAATAAAAGAAGACACTGAGACCTGCAAAGGCCACTGTCATCGCGTGTTTATTACTCCCATTGTTGTGGCCCCGCCACATCATAAACCCAACAATAAGAAGAAAAATTATTGTAATACATGTTGTCCAAATGACAAACCAACGCCAGCCTCGGTTAAACGGGTAGTCCCATCCCAGATAATATATCCATCCAAACAATATCCCACAAACACATCCAATGAGAAGTGTCATCATAACATGAGATTCGCCATAGCCACCTAGAGATGGAACGTGACGAGAACGGACAGCCCAGGGAGAGATGAGGACCCGATTTCCCATAAGAGTCTCAAGGGGATGTATCAGAGCTTCCAAAGGTAAAAATGGCGTGCTATAATGCAAGCTAAACAGAGCGATCTCGAGACAGAAATATTGATAACGTACTCATAGGTTAAGTCTCTGGGTGATGTGGCTCCCTTCCAATGAACGGCGTAAGGAAGTCCTATATCCTTAGGCTTTTTCCACCACCACCAGTTGAAGAATAGCGACGCCTTTAGATAGCCTGTCATCCTTGCTTTTATCATCTATATCTGACTCAGTGATGATCGGCATATCAACAAATCCCTCACGCACGAACTGCAGGAGTTCATCAGGTGTAAGAGTGGCCCGTGGCGAACCATTGACGTAGAGCATAAATCCACCCATCCATGCGAAGAATCCATGGGTCATTCCCCATCCTTTGAAGACTCATCGATTGAGTGCCAACTTATATGGTCCAAGCATATGGCCTACCTGTAACTTCCTTTGCAGTTTTGCGAGCACTAACAATTGCCTCAAAGCCCAGATGACTACGAGTTCTGGGGCAGCCATTGCGAACCCCATGATTAATGCACGACGAGTAATTTTGGCAACTCTGCCCTCGTACATACCCGGAATGTTGGGATGAATTGCAGTCCATGTGCATGCGAATATAGTCAAGCAACAGCTCCAGATGATGTGCCACAAGGATCTGGTATAGTTGTAGGATGGAGAGTTGTTGACATTGAGTGTGGGGATGTTAGTACTATTGAGGCTCGGCAGTGAGGCGCAGACAAACGGGATGCATGACAGGATACCCAAGGTTACAAGGGTCATGGCGAGATTGAGAGAGTAAGTCTGTTCTTTCTGCTCTCTTTAAGGTCGTGGCCACCCCCGTGTATCAGTGCATATCAGTTTTTGGCACTAGCGCTATACCATAGATTCCTTTGGTTATGGCACAGGGAATCTAGTTATGGTGCCGTCGTACATGTTCAATGTGAAAGTTTGATGGCGCCAAGACCCCTTAGATTGCACCGTGGTGCTTCTTGGGTCAGCTGTACGTGGAGCTCCTACGCCATTTGATGGCTATCTACAGGTCACAGCCAAGATAGTTGGTGAAGTATCGTACTTAAAATCAAGGGCTGCTCAATTTTAAGATAAGTCAACGTCAACTGAGCATGTCATGATTAATGCTGCTTACCCAAGGTACACGCTGATTGCCGAAACTGAGTCGGCCGTGGTCCCTGTTGACCGAACGCTGATTCGATAACATCGTCAACAATTGCTATCAGCCTCAAAGAGCTTCTGACCTTACACTCTATACAGGCCAGTACGGGTATGCATGCTGTATCCTGGCGAGAGCAAGGTCATTTTGAGCAGCCCTTGATTAAGGTCTGTGTGAGAGGTGACCGTAAACACAATTCCACATTGACTTGACATTCAATGACATTTTAGAATTGATAGTGAATTTCAAATCGACTGATATTTTCGCACGAGGGATTTTCCCTCAAGTTGACTCCGTCTCAGCTTATCAACACATCCTCAGCGGAACATCGACACCCACTTTTGGCGCAGGTACGAGCCCATGTCATCGAGTCGTCAAATATGTACTCCGAGCAGTCACACAAGGTGCACATCTTAAGTCCCAATAGCTACATGCCGATGGGTGTCACAGATGAATGACTCGCTTACGAGAAAAGAGGTTTTCTAGATGTCTTCAAGCTGCTTCCCGGTAAGATATATGGTATGTCACTCATTTCTGACAACCCGTCCTGTTCACTTACCTATCCCCTCAGCATGTGTTCAAAAGCCAGAGGATAATAAGCCCATATGGTAGTCCCATGGACCTTGTATGGTCTCGAGGAGTCCTGTCATACATGCAGGCGATGGTATGTCCCTGTCTGCGCAATATGTGTCGGACCATAGGCTCAACTTGTTCGGCAAACTCGCTCGGCGGCGGCGATCTTGAAAGGTAAGGAGAAGTGTCACCTCCGCCTTGAACTGAGATTCACATTTTCAGCGATCTCTATGAGACTACACGATGTGAATCCTTGATTTACCCGGATCATTATGATCCAGCATACTATCCTTCAAGGTCGTCTTTCACGATCGATCGACCCAGTACAATGAAACGATGTGTGTGATTTTGCCGTGGAAAGCATCAACTCAGATGTCGTAGTACATCAATTCCGGGTAAGCCGACCTGCTATGTTCGAACTTATCCGTGCTTGCACCTCCGATTCTGAAGCGGTGATCTCGGAAGAACCAGTACTCTGCTACAACCATGTAATAAAACTATATATGGAAATGTGGAATATACATGGTCCACGCTACTGTGTCGTATACGCCAGGAGGCAGTGGTGGTTGTAAGCTCATCCCAATAAATGCAATTAGTATAGAGCGTGCAATTATATATGTTATAAGGCCGAGAGGTGCAGCGCATGTCACGAGTGTCATGAACACCGAGTCATTAGACCTGTCCGTATGCAGATGATATCCAACACCAAAAAAAACGAAAACCGGTGCGCATACTGTCATAAGGGAAGCCACGTGCCATATCGTGGCTGCTCCCTGAGGCAAGTAATTCCAGCCCAGACAATGTATCCCTCCAAACACCATCACACTGGAACATCCAATGAGAAGTACATAGGACCTAGTGCCGTAGTCACCTAGATATACAACACGACGAGAATGGACGGCACTGGGCCTGACTTCTTCGGCTATAGGGTCAACAGGAGAAGATCCGGATAAATCTGCCTTGCTAGAATACAGATGAATCAGAACCATCTCAGACAATAGCAATGGTGACGTACTCGTTGGTTAAGCGGCTTGGTGATGCTACTGCCTTCCAATGAACAACATAGGGACATCTCACATCCTTGGGCTTCTTCCACCACAGGCCATATGAAATGCAGGTTAGAGCAGCGATAGCCAGAGTGTCCGTTTCAAGCAGGGTATTCGGAAGATTCTCGATGTAACGAGCGAAGAACTGGACGGCGAACCATGCCAGTTGAAGAAGGGCGATGCCTTTCGATAGTCCATCACCCTTGCTTCGGTCTTCTATCTCTTCCTCCGAGATCACAGGCATGTCCACGGATCCGTCACGAACAAACTGCAGGAGTTCATTGGGTGTAAGGATGGCTCGTGGCCTGCCATCGACATAGAGCATAAATCCGCCCATCCATGCGAAGAACCCATGGGTCATTGTCCATTCTGTGAAGGGCATGTTAGCCATGTGTGATGGAAGATTTCAAGGACGTAAATGACCTTTAAACTCTGCTACAGGTCTGGGAGCGCTTGAACTTCCACGAATCTCACTGAGCAATGTAGCTGTGCTCTCTGACGTATCTTTATCACCGCCGTGGGTCTTGGCACGCTGCACACCAAATTCATCATTAAAGTTCTTTGCAACATTACGAGCACTGAAAAACTCCTCCGCGGCCCAGGTGATGATGATTTCTGGGGCGATCAACCCCAAGACCATGTAGACCAGACGATAATAGGTAAAGGACACTTTGCCTTGACCCATCTTTGGAATATTCGTGTGGATGGCAGTCCATGTGCACGCGAATAAAGTCAAGCCACAGCTCAAGAGAATGTCCCATAAGGTTCTGGTGTTGCAGGATGGACAATTACTGGAATTGAGTGTATGGATACTGGTATCGCCGAGACTCGAGAGCGAAGCACAAACAAGCGGAACATATGCGAGGACAGCGCAGGGTAAGAGGGACATAATGAAGTTGAGGGCATACTAAGCATGCGTTCGTCCTTCTCTCTTTAAAGTAGGCATCGGGCAGTGCTGTTCTGACAGTCCTGTGAATAATTTCACTGTGCGATTGCAGCTGCTGATTTTCGAGGGTTGCCGAAGCTCCAGTGAGTAATACTCACTTGTTCCATTTCCAGGATTCAAGTATTGTCCAGGTCGGCAATGTCGACAGGTAGTGTCCCCCAGACAGACCACTATTTGACAAACGAAGATGGTTGTTGCTATCCATGTCTGGGTACAGCAGGCAAAGTCGGAGTTTTTAGCTTGCCGTGTGAAACACGTTGACTGACATGTCTTGTGACTCAGACGTCTGATTTGTGTACCATACGACGCATATGGTCTTCTACTGGCTGGTACTACAATATAACGCACCTGCTTTGCACATCCTGCAAATCCAGTGCATCATACCATTTTCCGATATATTTACCTCAAGCTCCGAGTCGTTCCCCGACCGCGTTTCCAGCCATTTTCAAGTTAGTGGACCTTGGCTTCGCACACATCATGACGCCAAACACAGTTTTCTAACAGCACATCTGCAATGTTGATGCTCACTATTGGGTCTACCAATTTCAAGGAGGCCACCTAGTAGCGACGTATGTTCGGATACGGACGGAAAGAGTGGTGGGAGGGGGGCAATCATGGCTGGTACATAGTGATGACTATTTGTTTGGATTAAACATCACGAAAATGACCAAAAGGCATGCCTGTTGCCACAGACATCGTATTTGAAGCGGCCTCAGCATGTGTCGATGAAGCGTAGGACCAACTTCTGATTGCACAGATGCACTGTTCGCCGACTGCTAAGCTCAGGTGTTGCTGCGCGGGTGACCTGATATCAGAGACCCAGAGAGTATAGTGAAGGGTGATGTACCAAGAGTAATTGTAGGCAGGCACGTTGCACTACCGTCCCGGTTGTTGAGGCATGAGGTCAGCAAGGGAAAGCACGTGTCATGCGACTTTGTCGTGTAAGGAATGTCATTCCTTAAGCTACTACTACCGGCTACGAAGTTCCCCTTTACCGTTCTGAAGTACTAACCCGCTAACTACTTGTGCTGCCACTCACTTACATATATAAGTTGCACCTTATCTTCTGTACCCCCAGTGAATACATCCCCCTCACTTGTATCTCTTCAACTGGCGATCCGTCAATCCACCGTCGAACTAGACGCAGCATTACAGTCGAGAAGGTCGATTTCAACCTTACTGATAAATTGTGAGTGTTATTCATATTCTCACTGTCTGCCTCACATGCATTTACGCTCGTATCACAGCGATTGTAGCCTGACACCTGCGTATCAATCCTCATTCTCTTGAATGACACGTAACGTATTTGGGAACATCCACCTGGATGGCTTCTCCCGACTTTTGCTCGCTAATACATCAAAACCGACCAAGTTGAAGAACTCCCATCCTTCACTGTCTGCGGCGACTATGGGATGCTTGCGATTACTCTTTCACGCCTCTCGTTGCAGGACGGCAGCTTAGTCTATGCTGAGCTGGCTAGTGCGTGGACAATAATCAAGCTCTGAGGGTGAATATAGGGACACGCCACGATGAAGTTCTGCTACATATAGCATGCAACGGCAACTGGTATGTACTTTTGAATACTCGTACGTTCTTCCCGACACCGTCAATTAGGTTTCGTATCTATCTCCTAGCCCCGGATCTCGCTGAAGGATATAGGGTGCTGGTTTCGGGGGGGCTACTTCTTACTCCTGCCTAGGTGCTCTTGATGCGATTTCTGAAGGTCAGGTCCATACCTATTCGAGCGTCTGATTTTACTGACTACTTTCTTTTTTTTTTTTTAAAAAAATCAATTTTATTGTCCTTTGAGGTCATTGACCTTATGTCGAACATAGCCCTTTACGCGGGGGGCTTACTCCCGCTTAGTCTATCGTAGTGTAGGTATTCTGATGTATGATAAATGATGCACGCGTACTCCGTCAGCTTGTTGTCGGGCAAAGGCCGACGCTGATTTCGTACAGAGGGAATGATGTGGGATACATTGACTTTCGGCCGGCGAAAGTCCTTCCATTTAGTCTCGGAGTGTTGGGTATATGTTGGGGTATATGTTGGGTATATGCTTGAGGGGTCTTTGTTCTTGTGGAGCGGATTGGTTTGGTGATAATGATAGATGCTTGAGTTGTTATTTCTGTTGGGTTTCGCTGGCATGAATGTATGAAAGTTCTAGGCGTCCGAAATCTCACCAAATGTTCGTTTAAATCTTCCGGTGCTGCCGATATATCGCATGAGTGGACTGGTTGCTTTGTCCGACGTGAGGAGGTGGGTGATAGAGTTGGCTTTGCGGCGCAAGGCGTTTGACAGTACGTGTCGTTCTCGAGTGTATTGGGGATAGTCCAGGAGGTAATGGGGTACTGTTTCTTCGATACCGGGGCAGATGGGGCAGTAGGGGGTGATGCTCTTTCCAATGCGATGCAGGTGCTGATTAAGTGGTATATGGCGCGTGCGTAATTGAGTGTATATACTTGCTTGACGTTTTGGGAGGGTTGCAATTAGTTTGATGAATCTATTGGAGGGCGCGCTGGGGTCTATGATGGTTGTTCGTGCGTGTCTGGGGTATTTCTTCCACATTGTTGACCATCTCTTCTTGATCTCATCTTGGTGCCATTGCGTTAGAGCAGATACACTGTCTGGGAGCTTCTCGACCTGAAGGTAAGTTGGTAGCCTTTCTCGTACGCTCGAGTTCCTATCTCCTTCAGCCGCTTCCTTTGCCTCCTTGTCCGCTAACTCATTCCCACTTACTCCTTTATGTCCAGGTATCCACCTTAGCGTGAGGTCGAAATTGAGTCTGCATGTTCGTCTGTTGTCTGCTAACATCTTCGTCATACTGCGGAAGTGATCTACTAAATAACTGCCTGATTTCGTGTAGGAATTCTCACCCGATAATATTGCTGCTTGATTGTCGATAAAGATTGAAGCTGGGTACGTCATGTCGCGCTCGGTAGCTATTAGCTTTGCTGCAAGTGTCATTCCTACTACCTCTGCTTCAAATACTGTGTGCTGATGGTCGGATCCTAGGTGATACTTGAGGATTCTCGGTGCCTTCCCGTTCCTTAAGAGCACTGCCGCCGCCCCCATTCTCCCGTCACGCCCCGAACCACCGGTGAAAATTTGGACTTCGTCTTTGAGGTTTGTCTGTTCTTTGATTGCTTCCTTTTCCTTGTGTGTGATGTGGATGCTGTACGCATTTGGCGTTTTCACGTTGGCTCTCTTGGTGGGGTCAAGTGTTTCGGTGTCGTCTGGTGAGATATTGAACGCCTGAACGAGATTGTGAAGGGATGATCTGTGGCGGGCTATGTTGCGGTGTTTAACGATGTGTTGTAGGGGTTTGTGGAGGGGGTGATGTGAGGGCAGGGTGGCCAGTCTGATGGCCGCTCGGTAGCAGGTGTTCTGGAGGAGAAGGGACATTGGTAGCAGGTTGGCGTGAATATCTAAAAGGTCAGTTGCGGTTGTGTTCATAGCGCCTGTGATACTTAGCGTAGCGATTCTCTGTATCCTTGCTAGCTTCTTTGCTATGCCCTTCGAGCCTCTCTGTTCCTTGGCTGATCCACTGTGGTATATGGGCCTAAACCATATGCTTGCTCCGTAGGTGAATTTCGGGACGGCTACCGTTAAGTATAGTTGGCGCATTAGTTTTGCTGATACGCCGTTCGCTGATCTTGATAGTCGTCGCAGTTGAAGTATGTATTCAGTTCCTTTGGCGATGGCATGCCCGGTGTGTTGTTTCCATGAGAGTTCTTGGTCGACTAGAAGGCCTAGGAATTGGTGATGATCGGTTGGGGTGATGGTCATGTTCTGAATGACGAGTGGGGGGCGGGTCCGTGTCTTGCTGTGGGTGAAATCAATCAGCGCAAACTTGCTTACTTCGAATTTAGAATTGTGGTCTTTCGACCATTGCAGTGCTCCATTTGGCTTCTCCATCATGTTCTTGAGGGTGTCTTCAAAGGTCGGTCCTACGGCTATGTATGCGGTGTCGTCCACGAACGCTAATGCTGTTTCTTTGTTGCGTGATTCTGCGATGTCGATGAGGTCGGCGTTATATATCAGGTAGGCTATCATCGATAGGGGGTCGCCCTGGCCGATTCCGTTTCGTACGTCGATCCATTTCGATGTTGAGTCATTGAAGCGTAGTTGAGTCTTGCGTCCAGTTAGCATACGTACTGTGAATTGGATGATTTCCGGGGGGAGGCGTCTTTTCTTCATGTTGTGTTCCAGTCTATCTGTTACCGCGTTGGGGAATGCTCCCTCTATGTCCAGGAATAGGATCGATGCGACGTTGCCGTTTCGCCAGGCATTTTTGATGGTAGATTCGAGTACGTGAATTGAGTCGGTCGTTGTTCTCCCTGGGCGTCCGCCAAAGTGGGTGTTGGGCAATAGATTGTGGGATTCGAGGATGAGCGTGACCTGATCAGCAATAATCGATGTTAGTAGCTTACACGTGGTGTTAATGAGAGCAATTGGACGATACACTTTTGGTACTGAGTAATCCGCCTTTCCCGGCTTCCTTAAGACGACTGTCGTGAACTCTCTCCAGGGGTCGTAATACGTGTTGAGGGTGAAGACTGCGTTGAAGAGTCGGTGTAGGTATGGTGTGAGGATTGTCGAGGCCATTTTGAATACTACATTGCAGATCCCATCCGGTCCAGGGGCTTTGTAGGCGCTAGTATTTGCGATTGCTTTCGTTACGTTCGTTTCGGTGATCTTCATGAAGGGTGTGATTGGTTCTGGGTAGTCGAAATTGGCGGGGACTGAGCTGGCTAGAGGGGGAGGTGGGAAGAATGTGTCAGCTAAGGCCTTACTTTTCTCATCGTTAGTGATTGCTTCTGATATACTACCGTCGGGGTTCTTGGTTTTTAGCACTGGGACACCGGTTCTCCCTCCATCACCGTAGGGGGTGGATACATATTTGTTGGCGGTATATATGCTTTGCTGGTCGAGGTTTTCGAGATATTCAATCCAATGTTCTTGTCGTGTGCGGCGGATGGTTTCTGTTACGTGATTGTGGTACTGTCGATGTTCTTCGTGAATGTGGTGCTCAGGTAGCGCTCTATACTTGTAAGATTGACCACTTGACTCGTTCTTTTGTTTTAGCATTTGCGTCAGCTCCTTCGTCCACCATCTTTTGGCATGGGGGCTGGGTTTGGTCTTTGGAACTTTTTCCTCCATGGTGCGCTTGATTGCGCTATTGAGGTTGGCGGCCGCTAGTTGGAATTGTTCTTCGGACGTTATAATGATTGGTGGTGGTATGTCTGCGAGGTTCCTGGTTAGCGCTCCACGGAATTCGTCCCAGTCCACGTCTCTGTAGTTAGGATTGATCGATGTAGTTGCTTGCGGGATGTTGAGGTCTAATATACTGTAAATTGGAACGTGATCAGTGCATGGCGGGCGGCGTCTCGGAGCTGTGTCGCATAACGTGAACGAATGTAAAGTGTGAGAGGTACAGAAAACATTGTCTGGTCTTGTCCAGTTGCCGCTACTTGATGACTGGAGCGTTGGTTTGTCTTTAGGTAGCGCCATTTGGAGGTCGTGGTCGGCCATTAGCTTGATGATCCGTTGAGCCGTTTCCTGCGCTTCGAGGCTTGTGCATAAGTGGTTATTGCATGTTTCTTCCCAGAGTTGGTGGTGTGCATTAAAGTCCCCGAGTATGAGTAGGTGGTCCTTGGGTGATGAGTGTATTGTGCGGGATTCTCGTTCTAGGAAGGTCGCTAGGGCTGGGATAACTTCTCGCTTCTTGCAATCGTCGTATATATTGATTATCGTTATCTTCCCGAAAGTACCTTGCATTTGAATGACTACGACGTCTGGGGATGGGAATGTTAGCTGTCTCCAGTTATTAGTGTTAAGCCGCTTGTGGATTAGTGTAACCGCGCGCGAGCGACTTTGATGGGAATATCTGTGAGAGGGGTAGATAATGTTCCATTCGGGGGTGGCTTTTGTGTTGCCTAGCGCGTCGATGAAAGGTTCTTGTAACGCGACTATGTCGTATGCTTTCGCTGTGAAGGGTCCGCTTAAGATGCAATGTTGAGCCGTATCGGATTTGTTCAAGTTCTCTTGCCAGATTCGTAGTCTTATTGCTTGATTGTCTGGTGTGTTAGACATATGGACGAGGGGAGTTGGGGTAGTCTTGCGTTTGCGGGTAGGGGGTGTATGTTCTGCGAGGTGCGAAATCAGCGTTATGATGAAGGTGCGACGTACCTCTCATAGGTCTTGTTCCTCTTGTGTTGATGTGGCGGTCTAGGGTTTCTTGGTGTCTGGGTTGGGATTGGGGCGGTGGTTCTTGATGTGCAGGCGCTTTGATGTGGGCGGGAGCCTTGGGAGGTAGGGTGACTTGTGTCCATGGTTCATCTGTAGGGTAGTATGGCATCGTGTTTTCAGGGTGCCTCGTGTCGGTGTCTATGCATTTTCTTTCGAATACGGGGCAGCTTCTTTCCCAGCTGGCGTGGTCTTCTGTTTGACATGCGGTACATCTTCTTTTGTTCCTGTTGCTACATTCGTTAGTTCTATGGTTCTCTGAGCAGTTGGCACACGTGTCGTGGTGTGAGAGGCATTCGTGAGCGATATGGCCGTAGAGCTGGCATTTGGCGCATCTTATTGGTTCCCTTTTGTTTTTCTTCATTTGCAGTCGTGCTTGATTGAGAGTTATGCCGTTTTTGATGCCTTTGTTTGCTGATTTTGGGTCCTTCATTGTTAGCATTATGTGCGCTACCTGTTGATGATTAGTTCGTTTGTTTGGTGGTTTTACCCATCTTGCCATGGTGATCGTATCGTGTTCCCAGTTGTTCTCGTGTTCTAAGACCCGGAGTTGGTCTGCATCATCTGGATCGAATTTTAGTGGAGCAAATTGAATAATTACCGGGTAAGCCCTCTCTTTGAATGTTGCCTTTGGATCTAGTTGTTTGATGAATTCCTCTTTGTTCTCGGGTTGTTTGAGGTGTGTTGCGTCTTCTTCGGTGAGCATTTCTATGATCGTTCCTCCATTTCTGTATTGAGTGACTGCTCTCATTTCTGGTGTCTTGCTGCCGTCTTTCATGATTGCTTTCAGTGCCGCCTTGATCTTTTCTACCAGTTGCGCATGTGATGTCTTGTCTGGAGCGATTGGACCATCTTGAGTAGCGTTGATGAGGATTTAACGTGCCTTGATCGCATCTCTTGCTGCTATTCTGGTGAGTTGGAGGTTTGTGTCGCCGTTTTCGATTCCTGATAGGAGTGCCGCTTTGTATCCTCCTTTCTGTGTCGAGTCCTTGATTTGAGTGGTGAGTGTTACTACAGTGTCCTGCATCTTTTCTAGTCTGCTATCGATGGATGTCACTTCGATGGTGTTGTTTTCTGATTCTTTGGTTGTTTTGGCGGTTTCATCTAGTTTGATTTGTATGTCTTTGAGTTGTGTTACTGAGGCGGCTAAATTTTCGGAGGTTTCGAGGATCTTTGCGATATGGGGCGATATTGCTGATATGACATTGTTGGCTATTGCTTTTGCCATTTCTATCGTTGCCATCTCTTCGAATATGTATGCTACTGCTTTGATAGCTGCTTGGGCCTGGTTGGATATTCCCGCTAGTTGAGCAACGTGGAAGAGTATATCTGACAGGTTTTCAGCCGAATACGGCTTGCCGCTGATGGCTAGGGCCGTTCTATCCATGAAGCTTTTGGCACTCACTAGGTCTTTAACCTCTCCCTTGTAGCCCTGCATCACTTCATTCATAGCTAGTCTCGAGGATGTTCTTTTTCCAGGAATACACAAGAACCAGGAAAAATTTTCCTGGTTCTTGTGTACCGTTTTGTATCGGCATACTGTTTTTATGGTCTTTTTGTTTTTGTTTTGTTTTTGTGGATTTAGTCTATTGATATTATGATTCTATTCTATAGGCAGTATGCAGGAGAGAAGGCTTGGGTAGCGTCGACGCCGTGGGGCGCGATGCTGGGTTGGAGGTGTTCCGGGGTCCTTCTCGGGGGTGCCACTTGGTATTGGTCCAAGAAGCGATTTTACCGACTACTTAGGTTACGATACGACTACGATCGCTGCTGTGACTTGGTGTTGTCATTCTGATAATTCTGACAGCGCACTCCATCCTTTACGAAACTGGGGGACCCTGACAACAACCACACCCACTAGGATTTCAGCTTTAGAGTGTTTAATGTTTGAATCAGACTCTAGTCACATTTTTGAAGCACTGGCACAAGCCTGGAAATACCGCTCAACATTCCCGTCTCCCAGTGAGTCGTTGCATTTCCCCCACTAACTGTATCAAATGTGCTATTGTGCAGGGATGACCTGGGTAGATTTTAACCGGTGACCACTGCTGCATCCACCGCGTTAATGAGCATGACCAGTGTCCTTCAATTTACGTGAAATAATACCTCGTCGATAGCGTTAATGACAGGTTTGCAAGCTCACTTGTCCTTGGTGGACAATATTCTTTCTTCTGCGCGTGAGGTTCTGGTTCTTTTTTCCGGCTGCCGTTCTGACGGACTTTTCTACATGTAGGTACATCATTATTGTGCCCGGTATGTTTCCTACACGATACTAGTACCACTCTTTTTTCATGATATAAATCCTGGACTGCATGCGCACGCATAGCGTGTCTACATAGCGGCCTACCATTTGTTGCTGCCTGATACTCATATCACAGCCTTTCATTAGTTCATCAAACGTTGCCTGCTTGGTATGTGAGCAGAATGGCGACCTGCTATGTTCGAAGTCATCCGTACCCGTACCTCTGATTCTGACAGTGATTCTAGAAAAACTTGTATTTTGCTACAACGATGTAACGAGACTACATATTGAAATGTGGAATAAATGTGGTCCAAGCTACTGTGTCGTACACGCCAAGAGGCAGCGATCGTAAGCTCAGCATCATGAGTACAATGAGTATAATGCGTGCAACAATATATATGCAAGGGATAATGAGAGGCCATAGTGTAAGATTGATTAATACAAGTCTGGGCACTGTAGAAGACTATGTATGCATACTGGCCTAGGACTCTCAGTCCCAGCAAAGTATGCATACAGGCTTCTTTGTATTGATACTAGCACTCGGACACAATGTTGAACTTCTCTGGCTGATCCTCATTCCCAATTTGGGTACTCCCATCTATTCTTGCTGGCTATATTAATCCCTCGACTAAAAATAGGTTGTCTGCATCAGTTTCCCTCAATTCGTACTGCTTCTCCACCTATAAATATGTCACCCCTCCTTCTTGGTTCTTGCTGGCTATATTAATACATCAGTTCCAGCCTATAATCTCCACCCCCTTAAATCTCGCACCCTTCCGGACCCTTCCGTTCTTACCGGTTCTTGCCAACTTGTTCCTGACAGATCCTGGCCCAGCCCCTCAGAGCCACGTGACAACTTCGTGATGAATTTTTGACCGTCCCTTCAAGCCACGTGACAAGTTCACGATGAATTTGACTAAGTCCCTGCAAGCCACGTCACAAGTTCACGATGAATTTTGACTAAGTCCCTGCAAGCCACGTGACGAGTTCACGATGAATTTCGACTAAGTCCCTGCATAATAAGTATGAGACATATAAACTGTTTACTGCGGTACCTAAGCTTGTGACACGATGCTGAAATGTTGACTACATGGTATTGAAAAAATTGACATGAGACATGATTGGGGTTTCCTAACGAGACACTCAATTTTCCTGTGTTCGACGAAGATCATTGTGTCAAAAAATAGTGTATTTTGAGTAAAGACGGCGAATACATGTAATATGACAAGAACAATATACGATATACAGCAAACATGATGGCAAGAACACAACATCCTCAGTGAACCAATTTGTGTGACCTAGAACTAAAGTTCAAAGCGGAAGTGAAAAAAATTGTTAAACTTACTTTCGTGGCTTTCTTCCCATACCGTCAGCACCAATATTATTAGCTTCTGTTGTGCGAGTGGATGGAACATGAACTCGGCTGCTACGGCGCACTTGGTTATTGACGATATCATCTAGAGGCTGCAAATTCTCCATGGGCTCGTTGTCAGCAGGTAGCTGGCTACTTGGTGCAGCTGTGGTGGCCCGCGGAGGAGTCTCAGCAGGCGGTAATGAACTTGGGTGAGTCGCTGGTGCCGCAGGAGGCACAGAAGGGGAATCACGATGGTGAGTCGCCGGCACTGGGGGAGGGGAATCATGATGGTGAGTCGCTGGCGCCGCAGGAGGCACAGAAGGGGGAGGGGAATCACGATATAGACCATGGGAAGGTCCAGTTCCTCCTCTGAATGGACGGGGCCGAGGTACCTTCTTATAGTTACCAGAGGGGCTCTTCGACTTGATACGAGCTAAAGCACTGCGGAAGCGCGGGGGTGAAAGTATAGACTGAGATGGTTGTGAATTGTCAGCATACGGAAATGGAGGTAAGATAAGTTGGGGACCCTCGGTCCCATCTGCAGTAGATTGGAGTAGGTATGATTGTGAATCCGCCAGGAAGTTGTCAAGGGCCTCGTTTGACAGATCAAAAGAATTGCCGGGAATGAGATTGAGTGAATCGTCGGGAATGGGATCGAATGAGAACTCGCCCGACATATCGAGTGAATCGTCAATAGGATGAAATGAGAAAGGGTTAATGGGGGGGTTAATGGGGAAGAATTGATCGGCCGAGGCATGCGGCACTTCTTGAGTTGCAGTCGGAGCAGCGAGGAAGTCGGTGGTGTCCATAAGGGGCACGATAGTATCAATACTCGATGGAGACGGCACAATAGTATCCATACTTGACGGAGACGGCACAATAGTATCCATACTTGACGGAGACGAGTATGGGACGGAGGTGTCCATAAGGGGCACAATAGTATCCATACTCGAGGGAGACGAGTCTGGGATGCGCTCCTGGACAGAAGCAGCTGTGGAGAAACACAGAAACACCATCAGCATTACCTAACCAGAAGACCACACCGACTTACCAAAAGCGCCCTTCAAAAAAGTAGTGAATGGTTCGATGATTCGTGTGTGATGGTCAGGCAGTGTATCACGAAAGTTGAGGCCGGTAGTACCCTTCCCATGGTGGAAACTATAGAGCAACATGAAATCAAGGTAACCGAGCACAAAAACAAACACTAACCTGTAAACGCGAAGATCCCCACCTACACGAGGGTCTGGTCCCCCAATGTACACGCTCCCGTTCCAACCTGTCGTGTCGTGGATGGACTGTAGAAGTTGTCCGATCAATCCACCCAGCCCTTCAATGCATCTGTGGGAATGTTAGTATTGCTGCAACATGTTCAGAGACATGTACGCACTGCAACTTTGCAGAGTCACTGGGATTAGACAGTGCCTCCATCTCAGCCTTGGCCTTCTGCACACGTAGCTCACATTCAGCTTTCGCCTCCCGCTCCATCTTCAGCACATATTCTTGTCCCCGCGCAGTCATGGCCTTCGTTGCTTCTGTACGAAGCAAGGCCATGCGATTTTGTTGAGTGCATGATGCTATCTTAGATGAGATCTCATCCTTGATGGCGTTGTTGTCCTTGTACTCGGTTTGAATAAAATATTCCACAGCAGACGGCCCACGAGTGCGAGCAGTGGTGGAGCCCATGAGCTTCGTAATCGTTTTAGTGAATTGTGTCACTCGTCCTTGCGCAGCGGCGGAGTTGCTGCGGTAGAAGTAAGAACGGAGTTTCTGTAACACGTATAAGCAACCGTAATACAACAGGTGTGTGGCCAACTTACGGAACGACATTTTTGGAGATGTAATCCTAATTCAACTGTCTGCTCTTCTGATAACTGGGATTTGGTAAGTGGAACACCAGTCTCGCTGTCTTTGAAATGCACAGCAGCTTCAGGCCAGTTCTCGAACCATTCACGGGATGTATTCGCAAAGAAGACAGTTGTTTCGCCCTGCAGCTGGCTGAGGCGGAATGCATCCACCTTAGTTTTCAGCCAAGCCGACTGTTCGCGTGTCATCCATGATACACCAGGCATCTACGAACCGGCGGCATTAGGCTAAAATGAATTTCATCACCTATGTCACATACCTTATGTTTTTTTTAGATGAGTCTCCGCGCTGGTGTTGCAGGCGTGTACTGATACTCCATTTGGGACGGACTTTGAATCTTATTTTTGCATTATCCAATGAGAAGGGCTGATTGCACGGAGTTACCCGACAAAAGCTATTATAAGTGGCTGGAATTTCAACAATCTCACATCACATCACTGCTATTACCCCCGCTTGACCTCGTTTGTCTGATACCCCCGTTTGACCTCGTTTGTCCAAAATGAAAGTTTTCCCAGCCTCGTCAAGGAACAAACTTTCACTTTATCCGAACTAGCAAGCGCCATAGAGCTTGTGCGGGACCAGCGTGGTGAGTGTGAGCCTCTGGCTAATTCTCACTGGGCTGAATGGTTATTCTAGCCATAATAGAGGCGCACGCTAACCACAGTCTACCCGAATTTACGGATGACCTTGTGCTTGGCCACTGCCCTGCATGTGTTTTTCGTGCACACAAGCACTCGTGCTATGTTTGTGGTACAATTGGTGAGCATTTAATATTTCCGTACTCAACGTTCAACCTTACAACCCACGGCAGATGACGAGGGTGGTGAGTCACAGAGTACCCACACAAATGACGAGGGTGGTGAGTCACAGAGTGACACATCGACAACTGACAGCATTGACGCTGCTCCTGCCCTCGTCGGCAACACTGTCGCTGCTCCCACCATCAATGCAGCACCCGTTGTCGTCAACACTGTCGCTGCTCCCACCATCAATGCAGCACCTGTTGTCGTCAACGCCGCTGCTGCTCCCACCATTCGTGCAGCTGCTCCCACCCTCGTCAACACTGCTGTCCACACTACTCAACACTCAAGCACCTCTGCATCGGTGCGCTGGTATGTCATTACTGTTGGACGTGAAACTGGGGTCTTTCAAGGATGGTACGTACTCCGAGATCTGCTGGTCTATTATTTTATTCAATTTTCTCCCAGGCACAATGTGCATGTGCATGTCGTCGGTGTTCCAGGAGCTTGTTTTGCGCGTTACTCCTCTCTAGCTGTCGCCCAGGCTGCCTATGGACAGGCTTTGGATGATGGCGCAGTCAATCAGGTGCCGCTCTAGGAGTAAAATACTGTACTGTACATTTATGTGTGGCCTGTCCCGTTTCTTGCATCCAATATGATGATACCAATTGCTGTCATGTGTGTGTGTGTGTGTGATATTTATATTCGACGATAACCTATTCATGCTCAACAGCGTGGTCTAGAGTACATTGTATGATAATTGGCGGCTGTGACCATACCGTAAAGTCTATATACCAGTAAGTGTATTGCTGTCGTTTATTTTTATATTTGACGGTAACGATGATTCATGCTCAAACGGCATGGTCTAGAGTACATTGTGTGATAACTGTCCCGAAGTGGTGGCTGTGACCGTACCAAAAGTCTATATACCAGTAAGTGTTTATGTCTGTTAACGTACCCTTACTAAGGGCTCTTTGTATCATACCACTCATCTGTCTCGTTTGATGGGACACCGTCGTAAGTCTTCACCGGACCGCC
Organism: Suillus clintonianus; assembly: GCF_016758775.1. Classification (NCBI taxonomy): domain Eukaryota; kingdom Fungi; phylum Basidiomycota; class Agaricomycetes; order Boletales; family Suillaceae; genus Suillus; species Suillus clintonianus. The sequence continues at coordinate 90,842 of NW_024539375.1, forward strand.
AAGAAGCGCGCAAACAGTCTAAGAAAATACATTATTTGCGGTAAGTGTTTCTCGCATTCTGAACCAGAAGTGGACATAGGGATTTGACATGATATTAGACATGTCGGGTATGAACGATCCAAAGCACGACAGAGATCAAGGCAGGCAAAGGGAGCCAATAAGGTATATTCAAATACTACATCTACTGACATTCAGTACTAATTTGTGCAGGCCACACTAGACGCCTATGAGGCAATGGAAGAAATATGGAGCAGGACTTATACCGGTGGTAGCCGGAACCACAATGGGTGCCAGCCTCGAGTTATCGCTGTTCTTCAAGAAGTAGATGTGCGAGGGTGGAGTGCTGTTAGACCAGCTGTTTTGGAAGGAATATCAGAGGCCCGGGTTTTACTGAAGGACGCGGAAGACCTGGTCACAGCGGTCAAAAGTTTAGATGGTCCATGTACTCCACATCTCCAAACTGAATGTTCCTGTCTTATTTCTACAGCACGTCTCTACCTTGCCGCCGAAGAGGAGATCGTGTCCCTCATGGATGAAGACGAGGGAGCTCTTGATGCCGCACTGCTTAGCGATGGACTAGTATGGCAGCATATAGAAAAGTAGTGTCACGTGACCAGATAAACAATGTTGAAATGCAGTACGTACATCGTATAGCATGTGCCCACATTATTTTCATTGCCATGGTCAAAAACTCTCGGGTATGAAAGTTGGACAAGTATCAGCGGCAGTTCATGGAGGAGAATCAAGCTGCACACAAGCGACGACGCAATGAAGAAACTCAATTGCATGTTCCCGAGGGAAGTGCATATCATGCACATACCTCTGTAGACGTTATGATCAGGAGCCGTCCCACCATCAAAACTACATACTTTCAAAATGCCAACACGTCTCCGGCTGTACCCACTAGTTCCTCGATCACAAACCTTGGGAGTTCCGAGACTTTTGATTTCGCTTCTTATTTCAATGATGATCAACCATACCTCGATTATCTTGCCGACACCAGCACAGATACCACACCAGTGAAAGCCAAACGGCCACGCGCACCGGTGGTGTGTGCTATTTCTATATCTTGATTGCAATTTTTTTCATTCGGTGATATTCAGGATGACCCTCAAAAACAATGGCTGCAGGAGCGTGATAATTTTCTCAAGGAATTCATTCGGCTAGAAGGGCATGGAGATGATGCATGGCACATGCATTGTCATGGGGAGCAGACATGCGTAAACCAGCCGTCTATTCGGTGTACTGATTGTGAAGGATTACAGTTGTACTGTCAGTCTTGTGTCATCTCACTGCACCGCGCAGCGCCTTTGCACCGTGTTGAAGTATGTATTCACATTGCTTTGCGTTCTTTAAAATTGACTATACTATCAGATTTGGACTGGGAAATACTTCCAGCGCAGCAACTTAAGAGACTTAGGGCTACGTGTCCAACTCGGACATCCAACTGGTGTCCGTTGCTGCAATCCCTCTCCTGCTTTCCAGGACGACTTCGTCGTCCTTGACATCACCGGTGTCCACAGTATCATGCTAGATTTCTGCAAACTGCGAGACAGCGCAAACACACACTACCCAACTCCTGCGCACTCACTGGTACCCAGCAACCGTCACAGATCCCCGAACTGCTGCAACATTCCGGGTCCTTGATCACTTCCAAATGATACACTTTTGAGTCGAAAGGATCCGCGTTTGAATAATTACCAAGCATTGGCACGTCTAACGGATAATACTAGGAGGTACCAGACTAAGGTAGGCGCATTGACTATTGAATCATTTTTTCACAGCTAACGTGAGTATAAGGACCGTTATGAAGCTTTCCTACGGATAGAGTCGGCAATTTCGACATATACTATCTCTTAAACGTGCCGGGCGTGGCCATGAACCTGGTGGCGCTCTCGGCACAACGGAAGGAGAACTCGCCGTACTGTGCCCGGCTTGTCCGCAACCTGGCAAAAACTTGCCTTTGGGTTGGGGAGACATTGAGGCCACAACACAAGTAAGTTTTGCTTTTTTCATTGGGATATTTATGCTCAAGAAATGTAGATGGCTTTATGCTTTATTTCTGGCAATGGACGCTAACTTTCGCTTATGCCGCCGCAATAAGTCCTCTGAGCAGGCAGACCCTAGCCTTAGCCAAGGCTGGGCTTATTTCGTAGAACAAAGTGGATTCAAAGATGTTCTTGCTTATGCCAGCCAGGTACAAGAGGTGAGGTTGATATATGGTTTAGTGTATCATTCGCTGATATCGTGTTTAGAAAAGTTCTTGTGCCAGTCACAACGCCGTTAATCTTGCCGACACCAAGAATTCACGGGGACTGGCTGCCACAGGCGTCGGCGCCATCGTTTGTGCTCGTCATAACCTCACACGTCCGTCCTCAGTTGGAGATCTCCAAAAAGGAGAAAGGTACGCGTCTCTGATATCTTTGACGTCATCTAATCACACGGACTTAGATATGTGAATATGGATTTCCTGTTCTTCTCGACTTTGCAACACTCTGGCGAGGTTCTCGTTCTCAATATCTCATATGATATTGCATGTCAATGGAGTAAGCATTTGTGGGAGCGGATGTCACGCTATCCGTCCCAGATCCATTTTTCGGGCGACTCGAAAATTTTAACATTCCTCATTCCCAAATTTCATCTGCCGGCGCATATTGCAGCATGTCAAACTTCGTATTCTCTAACCTTATCAAAGGCATGGCGCGGACTGACGGTGAAGCCATTGAACGCGGATGGTCAAACATGAATCCTATCGCTACCAGCACGCGTGTGAAATGGGTCCAGGGTCAAGACGCGACATCTTGGATGACCACTTGGCGGACTGGAATTGGCGTAAAGTGTCAACTTGGGTATGTATTACACATAGATTGTGCCTTCGTCTCTGACAGTTTAATAGGTCCTTCACTGCTCAAAAAACTCAAGGAGGCAATTCCAGAATGTTATCAGCATGCTGTAGATCTTCGGGACTTCGAGGAAGCTATCCCGTCTTCGAGTCTTAGTGCCTGGCGGAAGTTGGTAGAAGATTGGGAGGGTGATCGTTCAAAGCCGAACCCGTTCGAGATTAAAGTGTCAGGTATGTTTTCGCTTGTATGATATTTGCAATCTTTGACATGTACACTACAGTTGTCACCCAGGCGTCTGTCAGACTCGAGCTCTCTCAGCTTGAAGCCCAGCAGCTAAGACAAGGGATTGATGCCTCCCTCCACCCAGATGTCTCCCCTAGCGTATTAATAGCTGTTGGGATCGACCTAGAGGCTTTACAGTATGTCTGTCTTTCGCACTGACAACAAGCTGGTCTTAACAAGTTGCTTTACCTCTCAGACGTCGGCTCGCAACGGACACTGCGAACATTGGAATCCACGCCACCGATAATCAACTGTCTGCTATGCAACAACGCATCAATGCACTGCGCCGTCGGATTGAACAGTGGATCCAAATCCAAATGCTATATATCCCCAGTGTTGCCAGACTTCGAGCGTACACCTCTGATACTGAGGATACCACCCTTGAGGAGCCTGTTCACACCATCAAACTGTGGATGCCGTCTGCAGTGGTGAAAGCGGGCATGTCTTGCGATGTGAATCTGTGTAACATCGAGTGGAAGTTACGCTGTGCCCAGGCGCATGATGGTCTCCAGGAGCTCCGGCAACACCTACGACTCAAACGCCATCTCACTGGGTTCAAGAAGAACTGGTTAACTGGCCAACGAGCGCACACGAGATCCCGTGCCGTCATTGATACTGTCCAGGCGAAAATAGACGCTGCCGCAACAAAGTATCGCACGGCATGGAGGGCACTTGATGACTTAGCCGATGCACTCCTACGCCTTGATTGGGAAATTGAATTCCCAAAGCTCGAAGATGAGCATATTCGTGGTATGACTGAGGCGCAGGCGGGAGGTTTGGTGTCAGAAGGTCGAAGATTCGTAGCCGTGTCTTGGATTTGGAAGCAGCGCCATGGAGCGGGTGAGGAAGAACTTTCTGAAGGTGAGAGTCGCTATGTATTTGATGTAGTTTTTTCTAATCGGAAACAGCAATGCGCGTTGAGTGGTGCAAGGCACGAGCTCGTGCCAACAGGTGGGCAGAGGAGGTCGAACTTGTGCAGGAGGAGATGCGACGTGTATTAGCTTTGAGTGGAATGCAGGTTGGTGGGAAGAACGCGCAACCTCCAGAATATATGATGGAGCAATGGAGCACGAGGGAGCAGTTGCATATGCCTTGCGACAGGCTAAGATCCGCCGGTCCATGCGGAACGACTGTCTTTTCCTGTGGGATGTGGTTCCCAGCCTTCTCTCTGTTCAAACCACTACAGAACGAGCACCTGTACCCGCCACGACTACTGCATAGCAAACCGGAGGCTATTTGTTTGTTTTTTGGCGCTTTTTTCTCATTTTCCTGCATTTCATCCTGCCATGCATCCCTTGTTACTAGACTACTACGTGCAATACATCGTCTTTCATTGTGATTACAGACGAGTGACCACACTAACCGCACGCCTACACCCGCTATGATATTTTTGCCATCTCTCTCTTTATTATGCCTATTTGGGATATGTCGCGAGCGGGAGTATGCAGTGGTTCGAACTTCGAACTGATTTGATTCAAATCATAGAAGGAGGGATTCAGAAGGCACCTAGTGAATTTGATGGTCCGGGGTTGGCACATAAAATAGCAGTGCGGGGAAGGGATCTAAGATTACTATCATTGTTATACTACTTATTTGGTCAATATAACCTATTAGAACTGTCCGAAGAAGCACACTATAGCTCCCAAGGTGTGTATGCATACAAGGAAAGGCTCCCAAGGTGTGTATGCATACAGGGAGGCGTTGTAAATAGCTGGTGAGTATGGATACATACCCTTCTACAGTGGCCAGGGGTGTATTAATACCCCTGCCAGGGTGTGGTGAATACAGGCCGGATGCTGGAATCATTTCTTCTCGGATCACCTGTCTAGTGCGTCTGTTGAGTACACAATGAAACACTAGGGAAGAAACCTCGCAGTTCTTGTTCCTAATCGTCATTTTCTACCATTTCATCTAGTTCTTATGGCCGTCCGGTACTCTATTGTTGTACTATATCTTCTGCTTCTTCTGCTACTGTTATTTCAAGGTTCGCTTTCCCTGGTCATTCCCCTGACAATGGCGACTGGTACTTCACCGCCATCAGTTCACAATGCGCTGCTTGATCAAGTTGTGGATGTGGACCCTACAAAAGGCTCCCATTCATATCATGATTCACC
>NW_024539376.1:0-95659 GCF_016758775.1 Suillus clintonianus
TGATTGTTGATTGTTGAATAATCTTAATATGGTCATATTAATGTTACACTACCTAAATATGGGATTCAAATCAGTTTGTCGGCCAGCCGCCCTCCTACCGCAAGTACTTGTCAGCTCTATCAAAATTTCAGCCTTTTTTTTTGACTGAACTACAATGCCTTCTGACTGGACAACTCACTTTAAATATATTCTTGATCATTATCATCAAGGTATTGTGACTGCAGATTCACCACAGGCTCTCAAACGCATGGTGAAGAAAATTCGTAAGGCTATACTTGCAGCCCAAAGGAACTTGAAGACGATGAAGAGGAAGATGTGCCCCAATTGCCTACTTCTTTGAAAAAGGTAACAAAATTTTATTTGTGTATGTAGATACATTTGATTGATGTGTGAATGCTACATTATAGGAAATCAAACAATACTGTTCCCAAATCATCGCCTACAAGGAAGAGGCCGAGGAACGAGAGGCCGCAAGTCGTCCAAGAGAAGTGTCCTTCTACAAGAAATCACTTACCGAATGGGATGTTGCACAGAGGTTGTTCAAGGAAGAATAGATAAGTTTGACAAGGATGAGCAGAGAAGGAAAGGTGTCCAACGTTCAATCAAGTATCGGACTGGCCATGCCAGGGAATGGTTTGACAATATGTCTCCTTCACAACAGGAGGAGGTCAAGTTCGCCATGACCAAATGGAATAGGGAGGGGGCACCAGAAGAAAGTCAAGTAGTGTAAGTTTGACTTAAGATTTACCATTGATCTCGTCTAAGATCTTCCTTAAGGTATAGGAAGAACAACCTCAAGAAAACACTTGAAGACATTTCAGAGCAAATCCGACGTACTATGGGTTGTCGAGTGGTGATGTTCGTTAGCCACAAGAAAAAAGCTAGTCAGACATTGTCTGTCAGTCTGTAAGTGATTGAACTTTCATAATTCTCAAGGCTAACTAGACTAACTAATCACTATGTCTCAGACATGAAACCGACCCTCAAAATGTCAAGAAGAGGTTTTCTGTCAGCTCCAATGGGATCAAGGAGTGGACTGCAACTGGATTTGAATCCTTTGCAGAATGGTCAAAGACCGAGTTTTGTATGTGGCTAATGGGAATTTGAATCTTGCGCGTACTAACACTAATTATTCACTCAAACTAATAGATCCTTCAGATGATCAGGACCTGGAGGGTTCAGACAATGAGGATGCTGGCAATGAAGCTGCTATACCCGAAATTATCCTAGATGATGATGGATATGCCAAACTTCCTAGTCGTGATGGTATTGGCCTTAGGGGCCAACATGAATTGATTAGGGGTATATTTCATGCTTCGTATAGTAAGTTCTTATGTCTTCATATTTGTTAGCATTTGATTGATGCTTTGGTTTGTAGAAGTCTGCACTGGGGGCTCTAGACCTGTGCCTTGGGGTATGATAACTGCTGCCTCGTCCAATTATTTGGAACATGGTTCTGTTCCCACTGCATTTGTGGTCAAAGACCCTTCTCATATGAAAACTGAGGAGGTAAATCGTCTATGGAACCATTGGGAACAAAATTTGGCTGCAAACAAGAAGCTAGTCGTTTTTGTCAAAGCCAAGGATGGTGATGTGCGGGCAAATGTAAGGAATGAAGAAAGAAAGAAGAAGTCTAAGGAGAAAAGAGTAAGCTTACTTGACTCAGACGAAGAAGACAGCGACCGGCTTCCTTCCTTGAACAGCTCTGATTTCACAGAACGTAGAACCCAGCCGGCGATCACAACCCCAGATGATGTTTCAATCGATGATCGATATGCATTCCTCGAATCTCTAAGCAAGAATAAGGACTACCTGGAGCTTATAGATGCCATTAGGGATCTGGCAAAGTTTGCCAAGCAGAAGGTCAGTATAACTTTGAGTGTATCTTAATCTCATAGCTCATAGTTCGTCCAATAGCCAACTTCAGAGGAGAATCCAGATTTGCCTATCTGGGCTAACTGGTCTTGGGGAGAATCTTATCTTCCTGAGGACGTGCATGTGTCTTATGACACTTTGAAGGCTAGCTTGGAAAAGCTACGAACATCTCCAATCTCAGGGGCAGCATCCGCCATGCCAGTGATTCTAGGAATTGGGCTCCTCTATAGGGAGTCTAAACGCGTCATAGAGTATGAGGAAGATGAGGCTGACCCCAATACACCTTTCTACCTACCTGGTTCTGCTTTCGATCTAGAAGTCTTGGTTTCTCTTGATCAAGTTGTTCGGCAGGTCTTGGCCACAGTTGTTGAGCACATAGAGAAGCTGGCAAAAGGGGGACTTGGTGAGGTGCCAGGGGAGGAGGTTGTTTTGATAAAGGGGAAGGAGAAGGCGAAAGCGAAAGCGAAAGCGAAGGAGACACAGGAGGAGGAGCAGCAGCAGCAGGAGCATGAGGAGCAGGAGCAGGAGGAGGAGGAGCAGGAGGAGGAGGAGGAGGAGCAGCAGCAGCAGCAGCAGCAGCAGAAAGGGAGGAAGAGAAGAATGCCCCAAGCTTCGACCAGTGAGTCTAAGAAGCCTAGGATTGAGCCTGAAGTCCGCAGATCAGGCAGGACAAGGCAACCTTCTAAGAGAGCCCAGAACTGATCTTATATACTCCTTTGTCTTCATTGCTGATCAATTTTGTACAACAAATATATCTACTTGTCAAGACTGGGATGAGAATTGAACCATTAGCTCCTACATACATAGATGAAAAAAGGCCAGTATACTAATGAAAAGTGATAATTTAAAAGCTCTACACTGGCCAGCCATGTTCCTACGCATGTAGAACCAGGCTGGCCAGTTTGCTAGTGACATATAAGCAAACTGGCCAGCCATGGTCTTACACACGTGGAACCATGCTGGCCGGTCTGCTAGTGAAATATAAGCAAACTGGCCAGCCATGGTCTTACATATGTGGAACCAGGCTGGCCGGTTTGCTTGTGAAATATAAGCAAACTGGCCAGCCATGGTCTTACACATGTGGAACCATGCTGGCTGGTCTGCTAGTGAAACATAAGCAAACCGGCCAGCCATGTTCCTACATATGTATATACAGACTGGCAGGTTCACCAATGACTACATATACTAGCCAGCCTGATCCTATGGTTAGTACACTCAATGGCCAGTATATTAACTTAAGGACTATGAACTGGCCAGCCATGCTCCTACCCACGTAGATACAAGCTGGCCAGTCTACTAATGAAATCAGACTGCAGTAGATATATTCTACATATACCAGCCAGCTTGATCTTATGGCTAGTATATGTCATATGATATATCGGCCGGCACTCATTCTACATACAAGACAAAAGAGATGGTTATAGTATTATAGACTGGCTGGCACTGATACTACATACAAGAGATTGGCCTATAATACCTCGGCCAGCACCAATCCTACATGAAATAATGATACTGAAGTGATAATAAGATAGTACACCGGCCAGCACTTATCCTACATGCACCGGCCGGGGACTGGCTAGCCATGATTCTACGACCTTTTGGCACATCCGGGGCAGGGGTTCTACATGAAAAATGACTGAAGGGTCTGGCTCAACGGAGAATTCGGTAAAATATGAGTTTATAATGTATACAACGCCTGCGACCACGCCCGCACGCTACAATTCCTGGACAACCACATAACGATCGAAAAGACAGCGCACCGAAACCGAAATCGTAACATAGCTCAAGGCGACGACCAAACAACGAACACTCACATGATCTGGCTAGGAGACTTCAACCGTCATCACCCCATGTGGGAGATGACAAACAATAACCATCTGTTCACCGCGGCGAACCTAGACGCCGCGGAAGTACTAATCAACCTCTTAGACGCACATAACCTGACCCAAGTACTACCACCAGGAATAGCAACACTAGAAGCCTCAAATACAAAAAACCACACCCGCCCAGATAATGTATTTTGCTCTGCGGAAATAGAACATATATTCACTCAATGCTCTGTAGAATATCAACTACAACCTGTGAAAACTGACCACTTCCCCATAATCAGCACCTTAGACCTCCAACCGGAGCGGATCGACATCACCCCAAAATGAAACTTTAGAGATGTTGACTGGGATAAATTTAGAGAAGCGCTATCATCCTACCTCGAAGTCACCCCCCCCCCCCAACTAACATTAAATCCATAGATGAATTCCAACTCGCGTTCGCACACCTCACCCAAGCCATAGCCAGAACCGTCGAGGAAAAGGTACCGAAAGCCAAGACGTCTCCTTATGCAAAACGCTGGTGGTCGAAAACGCTGGAAGCCGAACGAAAAGAAGTACACAGACTCGGACACAAGGCAAGAAGTCGACTCGCCAGGAGACAAGACCCAATACACGAAGAATATTGTGTCGCACTGCAACAGACTATCCGACCACATCAAGAAAACCAAATCAGAACACTGGGACGCATGGCTCAACGACCTCACTCCGGCAAACATCTGGGACCTCTATCGCTACTGCAGCAAGTGACCCGAACGATCAAATACACACTGAGAATCAAAATGTTAAAGGACCCTCAAGAACCAGCAGACAGCAACGGCACGCAGGACAACAAACGGAAGAGCGAACTCCTCTATGAGGTCTTCTTCCGTCCTCCACCGGAAAATGAACATGTTGAGCCGAATTTCAATTACCCTCCTCCGATCTGCGAATTCGCACCCGTCACTAACAACCAAATATACCTGTGCTATAGCTAAACTATCTCCTGTTCAAAGTGCCGGGCCCGAACGGGATCTGCAACTGTGTATACAAGCAATGTTCCGAACAGCTAGTACCATACATGGGTCCAATATTCCGAGCTACGTTCTCACTTAACTATTATCCTGAAGATTGGAAACTGTCATCCACAGTAGTACTAAGAAAACCCGGAAGGCCGAACTACAACATCCCGAAGGCCTACAGACCCATTACCCTATTAGACACAATGGGTAAAATCCTCTCGTCATGCGTAGCTGACGACCTCGTATACATAGCCGAACATCATAACCTTCTCCCCCCAACGCACTTCGGAGGAAGACCAGGGAAATCGACAGTCGACTCCCTACACTTACTAACCAAATTTGTAACAGACGCCTGGGCCTCAACAGACCACTTCGTATCAATCCTCTTTTTAGATGTCAAGGCAGCATTCCCTAGCGTAGTCGTCAACCGCATGCTTCACAACATGCGCCAATCCGGAATCCCGATAGAATATATTAACTGGTACAGTAAACGACTCAGTAACAGAACGACCACCCTGCACTTCGATGATTACCGATCAGACCCCTTCAACGTATTCGAATGGGGTTGATCAAGGCTGCCCGTTATCCGTAATAGGATTCCTTTTCTACAACTCACCCGTGTTACGAATAGCTAACCCCGATCCACGCCAAGGCGAATTAAGCCTAGGTTTTCTAGATGATGTAGCAATAGCGGCGAAAGGAAAGACCTACGAAGAGGCAAACGGAAAACTGAAAAACATGATGGAAAAACAAGGGGGAGCTTTAGACTGGAGTACCGAACACAACGCTGACTTTGAACTAGAAAAAACAGCGCTTCTTTGTGTCTCGCGAAGACGGACACCAGACCCAAATAGACAAGGCAAGACCGTTCCAATCCCACGACCGTCCATCACCATACGCGACCATGTTATAGAACCCTCCAAATCCCACAAATTCCTGGGAATGATAGTAGACGATGAACTGACCTTCAAGGAACACGCCACCTACGCACTAGCAAAAGGCACACGCTACCCGTTAGCCTGCAACAGAATGACGCGAGCAACGAAAGGAGCTCACGGACGACTCCTGAAGAAGCTATACAAAGGAGTTGTACTACCCAAGATGCTTTATGCAGCCGACGTCTGGTGCGCCGGCCTCATCGCCAAAGGAAAGGGAAGAAAACTGGGAGGACGAGGAGCGCGAGGATTCGCCTCCAAAATGACACGTGTTCAAAGAATAGCAACTGACGATGATCACGGGCGGCATGAGAACCACTGCAACTGATTTACTTGACGCACACGCTAACATCCTACCCTTTCAACAGCTACTCCGCAAGGCATGCCACAGAGCCACTCTGCGAATGACAACACTGCACCAATCGCACCCCCTCTTCAAAGGGCTCCGCACAGCGTATAATTCCTGTGCCAGAAGAAACTTCGCAAGCTGCAAGCGCCACCCATCGCCAATACACCGCCTCCTCAACGAGTTCCAACTAAACCCGCACACAGTCGAAAAGATCGCGCCAACCCGACACTACCCTAAGTGGAAAACCGACGTAGTCAAGGAGATAGCAGGAGACATGGAGACAGCAACCAGCAACAACGCAATGGCAGACGAAGACTTACGCGCATACTCGGACGGATCAGCAATTGAAGGAGGAGTTGGGGGGGCAGCCGTGTTAATGAGGGGAGAGGAGGTGGTAAAGGAAAGAAGGCTATACGTGGGAAGTGACCAAGAGCACACGGTCTATGAGGGAGAAATAGTCGGAATGATATTGGCGATACAGCTGCTGAAAGAGGCGGGAGGGAAAGGAACCATGTCACTGGGAGTCGACAATCAGGCCGTGATCAAAGCGACTGACGCCTTCATATCCAAGTCCGGACACTACCTCATGGATCTATTCCACGATGACCTACGCAAACTCATCCCGACGCACGACACCCGAAAACTCAAAGTGCGCTGGACCCCAGGTCATCAAGGTATTCCAGGAAACGAAGCAGCCGACGAACAGGCGAAACTAGCAGCCAAAGGAGACAGTTCAGAGACCCAGTCGCTCCCGAAATCGCTGCTGCAAAGAGACGGACGCGCACTCACGTTCCCAATCAGTAAATCCGCTATAAAGCAGCAATTCAACGGCGAAATCAACATCAGGAAAACCCGAAATTCACATAGGCAGGTCCAACCTACATATACCTACGTAGACAGTCCATTTTTGGTAGGCACCTGGTAGGACGCCTAGGTATTGTAGACACCAATGAATACAAAACAATTCAACAAAATCAAACGACGGTACCTCGTGCAAGTTTTCTTTCATCTACATCAACGATCCACGCCGACCTCTTGCACAATGGCCCGCTGAGATAAAGAAAACATTAAGCGGTAAGCATCACAATATTTCAAACCAATACGCACCTCACCAGCCTCTAGTCTTCGCTCGCACTCCCCAGACTCAGAGACCATCACTGGAGAGACAACAACAGATGTCAAAAGGTATGATATTTACCTTCTTTTGGTGCGACCGGCACAATCAGACTGATCCAAATGTTGCAGGCCCAAACGGGAACTCATCCGTCGCATCCCATTGGAGGAAATCGAGAAGCGGCTGCAAAATTCTTCCAACCAGGCTGCCAGTGCGCACTCCGGTCTCAGTGTCTTCAACGACATTCATCAGACCCCCATCCCCCCCTCCATTTCACCAAAGACTCCTGCACCTCCCTACCGGCGCCAAAATCCAGCACCCGTCGTGGTCTCTCAAAATTACATGCGCAGGATTGTTGAACAGCAGTGGGATGCCGAAGTGAGGTATTGCGAAGCGGCTCGCAAAGCACAACTGTTAGAGGTCGAACTTGCTGCACACGATATAATCAAACTTGTATAATATTAGTTGTTGCACAATTTGTAAAAAGTGTACATATCTATCCATGAATTAAGGTAGAATGTCTTACAACTGTCCAACACATGTGCTGCAGACCAACTCCTGTCCACTTGAGTACCGAATTTCGGAATAAGATGACAACTGTGAACAATGCTCGACAGTGGGATGATAGAAGAGCGGGGGGCACAACCAGCATAAGCACGAGTCACGGCGTGCATTTGAAACACTTCGTCTCGCGCACGAAAAGGCTGGAACCATTCAACATACGCCAGTTGACTTGGATTCGGTTGACCGACAATTGTGAGGTGACGCGGAAGCTCGAAAATCAACCGCAGTTGTGCGACTTGAAGACCTAGGTGCGAGCACGAATCAGAAACACGTAGACGACTCGATGAAGCAAGACACTGACCTTCTAATGCAGTCCCTTGAGTGTGCACATTAGTATCTCCTGCAACTCGCACAAGCACAGTATCAAATTTGCCAACAGTACCAGAGGAACGACCAGCTGGTGCAGTTGGGGGAGTAGCACGAATGCGATCGAGACCATTGGTCATGTGAACGGCGGGTAGCTTCTCATACGGGATGGAGAGTCGTCGATAAGCGTGGAACCGATCCCATTCGCTGACAATAAGTCCGCCATTGGCAGGTACTACATCGAGCCGAAGAAATTGAGTCAATGCTGGCAAAAAATTGAAAGCGCCGAACGTGCGTGTGATAGTAGCGACGGTCAATGCCTTGAATGAAGGACGGGATGGGAGGATGTGTTTTGATACTGGAATGGGCTGGGTGGTTGATCCTTCGTCACTGTTTGTAGGCGTGGTGGTTGGCATCTCTTCGTCGTCATTGTCCTCCTCATCTCCACCGGTTGCTGGCTCCAAGTCCTCACCAAATCTCTGCAACCGCCAGTCGATGTAGGCTGTGAACTGATCAACCATCTCCTGTTGCATCAACCACTTCGTCATCTGCGCTACATAATCTCGCTTGTTAGTAGCCCGGTGTGCTGACAACTTCTCCACAGGCTGTAGAGAATATGTTGGGTCTTGCTGGCCTAGGCTAGTTCGACCCTAAAGGGTCTCTGCTCTAGGCTCAGTGCTCAAGGAGAGAGAAACAGACAGGAAACAAGACAAAAGGACAGGGGACTTTCAGACAGATACTGGTACTAGGTCAAAACTTCATTGGATTATGTCAGCAGTAAGAGTACCAACATAAAGTAAGTAAATCATCAATTGTGAGGCCAGAGAAAGAATGTTTGGTACACCGGTAAGCATTTTTGGCGAAATCGATGTGCAAACGTTCTGGGAATTCTGTGTTGAAGCCGTCTGCAGAACCTCGGGACTTGATTGAGTCGACATAGTGCATCATAGAGTGAAGCTTGGGAATATTGAAGTCGTCGCGCACCCCAAGATCCGTGAATATGTGCTTGTGTGCGTGGAATTCATCCAGCGCGTTTTGGAGGGCGTCAAGTGTCTGCGAGGTGTGAGCGTGATATTGAGCATAATAAATAAACTCTAGCACAGCTCGTGCAGCACGGAATACTGTGGGTTGAACTGCGCCTGCGAGTACACCCAAAAAAACCCGCTGCATTTCGCGGTGCTCTGTCCCCGTCCACTGCGACACAAGGGAAATGCCTTTGGAGAAATATCGAAGGCCGGGATAGTGAGTCATCATGCGAAAGCGCTCGTCAATTTGTTCTTCCCCCGCTATCTCGGTGAGCGAAAGAGATTCCGTGTAGCCTGTTAGTGTAGACTACCGATCCGTTTTGAGTGCGAGTATTATAGCTCGTCCCAAGGGGATTGCTACTGAGGGATGTCTTCGCAATAAATGCAAAGGAATCAATCCGACGGGCTTAAGATCTGAGCGGCCGGTGAGCGGTGGGGAATCCGATGTGAGAGGAAGATGTCCGGACGGGAACGATTTTGATGGGACGGGTGTCTAGCGGTGCGGATTTAGTCAAGGTGTCGAGGTAGCAAGGTATCGAGGTGGCAAGGTGTCTAGGTGTCGAGGTCTCGATGTAACGAGCTACCGGAAGTGATCCGAGGAACGGAAAGAGGTCCGTTGCGGTACGGAAGACTAAGGGGACTTGTTGATCACACCAACTTAGACAGTAAATCCAAGGGAGTAAAAGGAAGTGATATTGTTAGAGTACGATGCAACTATTTATCTTAACCCGTGAAAACTCAGGACCCACTTAAGCGACGGTAGTATAGGCGAGGCCGTAGCGCGATAATATGTAAGGGACGGCAAGCGGCCTCATGTATGGGAATGTACATGTAAACAGTCTGCTGTTTGATCAGAGTGATGAAAGGAGAGAAATAACGCACCAATGGGGATGGATGGACATGGATGGACAGGAACGAGGGGCAATTGAGGGAATCCGTCGCGGGTTGCATACCCGTTAGGTGTCCGGGAGGGCGGGAGTCGACGGAATAGGCCGGATGAACCTGGACGTGAATACCTGACCAGGTGAGCTCCGGATCGTGCATAACTGGTGATTGTGAGGCTGGCGCCAGAATGTTTGGTACATCGGTACACCATTTCAGAAGATGGTCGTGGAAGACTCCTTTGTGGAGTTGATGTAGTATGTCCGGTGTGACACTCGCGAAGATGTTGGCGTGGGGCAGATCTGCCCAGAAAGGATGGTAGACAGGACGTAGGCCTTCTCGAGCGTAAGCTGCGACTCTCCGGCCTGATTGCTTGTGCGCCAGGATTGTCAGGGTCCGGTCAGGGTCCCGTAGAAGGGATGTGAGAAGTTCTCCTCGATCGTCGCGATGAACACGGCACTTGGGGCAAAAACTTTCCTTAGTGCATGCGACAAGGCACTGCTCAGGATGGTCAGCGACATATGCCGCTAGTATAGGATGCACTCGACGCACCCTCCCGTCAGCACAGACCATCTCAACCCCCTCACGTCCCGCTGCGATCAAGGGTTGCAAAAGACGCCGCATACACTCATGGAAAAGTCGATAGCCTGCAACTGACCGTGTGGCTTTACTAAAGCAGTCCAGCTTGGCTACCGGCAAATATCCAATCAAGATGGCGGCATGCATGCGTGGTTTTCGACGAGTGGCCTTCTCGATGTTGCCAATGGTCATATAGACGGGCCATGCTGACTTGTCGCCACGAAATTGAGACAGACTGGTTTTATCAGAGGCGAGGATGAGAGGTGCTATTGTTGCACCAGGTGTTAATTTACCCTGTTCAATTGATTGATTAGCAGGCTTCAAGTTTACTTGACTTATGGCTCACCTGCGTCTCCCACCACCAGTCACAGGTCCACATATCGTCATATATCCGACTCTTGCCCTGGGTGTCTTCATAAGCTCGTTCGGGTGCATAGGCCATAAACTCCTTGAAGGCCGGGTTTCCGATGAGCTCGCGAACGCATTCCACTGGATCCCGCCGCCACAACTCCAACTCTGTCGTCAACATCTCACCGTCTCCGTCAACTAGATCTCCAGCGACTTTGACGATATCGCAGTGCCAGTCTGGAGGTTTCGTGGGAAGGCCATCAATCTTTTTCAAGAACGCCTTGTTGGTGGTATACGAAGGGCCGGTCCGGTCTTTGATCTTGGTAAGGAATTCATTTTAGAAAAAGAAGCACGGTCCAGTTAGGCAACTCACAATTGGAAGCTTGAGGAATTTGTCGGTCTGATTCTGGCCTACATTCTGAATGAGCCACTTCGCAAGCTCCCACTCGTCTTCATCATGAAATGGCCCCCACATCCCTTCATCACTGGTCTCCAACTCATCCTGGATCCTGCGGAACTTTGTGGGTACATTCTCCTGATCTGTCGTAGGTACACCTGCTAATGCCTCTGCAGGATAGGATTCTATCCAACGCGCATTCAAGTCTTGGGCAGGGCCTGTCTCTGTGTCGTTTGGTACCTCTTCAACTTCAACTCGTGCTCGTCGATCCGAGTCTTGAGGTAAGTCTGGCCCAGGCTCTGGGATAGCTTCATATTCATTGGTGAAATTAATGTCTGCTGAGTCCAGTTCATCCTCGCTGCCATCGCCAAAATCTGCTGGCTGAGGCTCGGCAAGCCCTCCGCCAAGATCGAAGCCGTTGACGCTGAAGTTTTGCAGCCGTTCAATCCACTTGGTGCGGCAACTTTGAGACTTGCTGATGTGCTTGTTGAGTCCGGACGTTGTAGGGACCCAATGGCCACAATCTTTGCAAGTAGGCATGTTGAACGGTCAGTTTCTATTGAGCTTGGAGCTGATGGCAGATATTAACTGTGTATGGCGCGTCTCACAGTGCATGCCAGCGGACAATTAAGGTTTGGACCTGTCCCGCATCTTGCCGCACTGCGCTATAAAGCTTATCTTGATTTTTTTTCTGGTGCAACAGTGTCCCATCACCACTGATTGGTGTCTCAACAAGTCAGATGACTGCAAACGGACGCAAGAAAAAAGGGCAGAGTGCACCAATCCCCGATCAATTGATGGATCACGGCACCCTCGAAACTGCGCGAGTGCGCCGCAAGACCTCAAAACAACAAGCACAAGGTATTTGCTTGGTACACACAACATTACAATGCTTATTGACTTACTACAGAGGAAGCTTCGCTTGAAAAAGAGGCAAGAAAGGTCAATCGGTATGCTCATCAAGCTCTCAGAGGTCGACAGGCACTCGAAGAGATCAATGGCTTTCATCAATTGGACCCCGAGTCCAAAGAGCAAGATTCAGACACAGAATTTGATCAAGATGACGTGGTGCGTACCGGTATTGATAGATGGTCCTATCTTCATGTTTTTTTTTAGTTCACATTTAAAGCTGTAGCGCAACCCAGTGTAACACGTCAACGAGCTCCAACCCAAACACCTCGACTCACTCAACGGTCGACTCATGTTCCATCTGCACCACTGAGCCGTGTACCACCATCTGATGATGTCATTGATCCAACATTCTTGGCTACTCCACAGCAGTGCGCAGCACCTATCGTCACCCCGCCTGAACTTGAGCGTTGCTCGGTGGCGCGAGGATTGGGGCTAATGAGTGGTGCCCGTGGACCTACTGACATGACAAGTTATGGTAATGGATGGGCAGGAGCATATGGGCCTGCCGCGTCATCCCCATTGGAATAAAGACGACCAGTGGATGCAGACACTGCTGACTTGTCGTTGTTTAGCTCCCCAGTGCCACAACACCCTCGTGTTAGTGCACTCACGTCTTCTGGACTTGGAATTAAACGTGCAGGTTATCTGTCACTGGCAACAACCGAAGGCCTCCAGGTGGTCAAGAAAGTGAAGGTGGGCGAGGGTGGTACCCGCGGGCGCCTTCGTTCAGCCGACTTTGACAAACTTTATGCCGCAACGGTCCATCTTGCCATCAGTCACTACCAGTCAATTCTCGCTAACTCAACCATTTATCCAAACGACATTCAAGCGCAAGACTGGTCTGGCCAAGCATGGGCAGCCGCTTGCCGCTCTCAAGGCATTCAAATTGATTTTGATGAAGACGCGTATAAATTGGTGAGTATCTCACCATTACTATTAGGGTTCACAAGTCTGACTGGGAGCACACTGTGTACTCGTTATTAGATCACTGAATGCGGCTCTAATCTACGCAGCGACCTCAAGACTATTCTACGCCCACTCGTCGAGACCGAGTTTGGATTCAGTAATGAAAAAACCCCCGAGGCCATCAAATCTAACGCGGCGCGTGCAGCTACTGTCCTCGCAAACCGTAAGCTCCTCATGTGCAAGGTGATTATATTTTACATTCACCGTGTTTGATGGCATGCACTGACTGTAACTGGCAGGATCGTGAAGCTGGAAAAGGGCTATTTGAGACCGACATTATCGTCGACGGAGTCATCAAGTGGTGCTACGATAAGAAAAACTCGTTGGGTGCTACTCTACCAAGCTACTTCAAGGATTCGACTACTGGTGGGGCGAGCTGGGGTATCATTGCAGCTGTTCTCACTGGGGTGAGTATTTTTGCACTACCATTGATCTCATGCTGATTGCTTCTCATAGATCGAGGCTTGCGTTGCGGAGTGGACCAGTGCAGGCTATACTGTCAGATTGAAGCATAAAAGTGTACAATTAGACACAGGCCTTGATGCAAAAAGTGTCTAGTTCTCTGACATGTGTAGGTTGATGCTTCAAGGTTTCTCACGATGCATAATATGTTTGAGCTGGGATCCACCAAGGATTCACTGGCTACTACCTTTTCTAGTATGTGCTTCCATACTTCTTCTACAGCTTCTAAATTCCTGGCTTCTCCAGGACCTATTTATTATTCCCACACCCCGCATTTTTGCACCTACTGTGGGAATTACCCCACAACACCAAAAACATCACCCATTTTGGGAATCTCCACAATATCAATTATTCCCACAGCCTTCCCACCTCATTACAGCTTCACCACTACACTACAATAGATCCCCTCTTGTATCTAAGTAGTAGTTTGGTATATATGTGTATAATATTATATAATAAACCACTTTTTTTATTTATTTGTGTGATAGGTTCCCCTCTAGAGTCCTTTCAAAATGATGTAGGATATAAAACATTTTCGCACTTTTGCTCCTTTGATAGGGAAGTGTTCTAGGGCATTCAGAACATGTCTAGGGGTGTATATGAAGAGATTCCCCTACCTTTTTGAGCCCCTGAAGTGTCCTACATCAATAGATATTGCATATGTGCAGGAAAACACACAATATGGTCCCATTTGTTTATTTCTAGGTGGGTGGACTTGGAAACATGATCCCCAGCATCTATTTAACAATAGGAAAAATGTATCAGGAGATCAGGACCATAGGACAAGACCTTATTGCATAGTGTACTCCCCCTCTCCTAGTGGTTTACCCTTTGTGAAAAATTTTCTTGCAGGACCAGATCTCAAGGAGGGTAGGGGGACTATTTCTATGTATATCCTCAGTAGATATATCATATAACTAGCCCATGACACCTACAGGATCCTTCTACAGGAACAAAAACTTGACAATTCACATTTTTCACAAGTTTCATGTTTCTGACTATTCTATTCTTGCATAAATTCTCCAATCTGTTCATATATCATTAGTATAGGATATATAATTGCTTTTGATACCAGGATCAGCTCAAAATATGCCATGGTTCTGAGATAGTGTATATACTTGCTATGTATACTGATGAGGAGCCCATACCTTCATATCATCATCATTTAATGATCAGACCCCTGGACTACATTTTACATATATTCAGTATTATAGACCCAAAGCCACAGCAAGATCCACCCAGAATTGAGAGCTAGGCAAGTGAAATAGATAAGAAATTGAGTGTGGGAAACTTCAAATGCCCAAAACATCGAAAATGGTCAGTAAGTGTATACATGGCTATAAGCCACCAATTCAAACATTTCTATACCACATCCCTCCACCAACAGTCTACCATCAGGGAAGTATGTACTATAGGTTCCTTAGGTAGTCTACTATATATCCTACACATTTTTAATAAAATCTTCGACCTATGTGATATATAGGTGTGGCTTTGTGTGAAAAGATGTCAATTGTGACATTTCACACATATGTTATTTTGCTTGTCAATCAGTCAATCCTGGATGGATCATTCTAAAACTTTAGGGCTGTCATAAGGGGTATATAGGTGAGGTATCCCAGGTGTCTGATCACTGATGACACTCTGTATTACTATATGAGCTTCTTATCAGTAGAAATACCCCCTTTACCTCAGATCCCAAGTTTCTGCCATAGATCTTACTGATCCTGGTATCAAAAGCAATTATATATCCTATACTAATGATATATGAACAGATTGGAGAATTTATGCAAGAATAGAATAGTCAGAAACATGAAACTTGTGAAAAATGTGAATTGTCAAGTTTTTGTTCCTGTAGAAGGATCCTGTAGGTGTCATGGGCTAGTTATATGATATATCTACTGAGGATATACATAGAAATAGTCCCCCTACCCTCCTTGAGATCTGGTCCTGCAAGAAAATTTTTCACAAAGGGTAAACCACTAGGAGAGGGGGAGTACACTATGCAATAAGGTCTTGTCCTATGGTCCTGATCTCCTGATACATTTTTCCTATTGTTAAATAGATGCTGGGGATCATGTTTCCAAGTCCACCCACCTAGAAATAAACAAATGGGACCATATTGTGTGTTTTCCTGCACATATGCAATATCTATTGATGTAGGACACTTCAGGGGCTCAAAAAGGTAGGGGAATCTCTTCATATACACCCCTAGACATGTTCTGAATGCCCTAGAACACTTCCCTATCAAAGGAGCAAAAGTGCGAAAATGTTTTATATCCTACATCATTTTGAAAGGACTCTAGAGGGGAACCTATCACACAAATAAATAAAAAAAGTGGTTTATTATATAATATTATACACATATATACCAAACTACTACTTAGATACAAGAGGGGATCTATTGTAGTGTAGTGGTGAAGCTGTAATGAGGTGGGAAGGCTGTGGGAATAATTGATATTGTGGAGATTCCCAAAATGGGTGATGTTTTTGGTGTTGTGGGGTAATTCCCACAGTAGGTGCAAAAATGCGGGGTGTGGGAATGATGTGGGAAGGCAGGAGCAATCTATTTTTAAGTGAGACATGAGGAAGGGCCAAAATAGGCTATGTTTTGTGAATTACCACATTTGGAAGTCAAAATTGCGGAATAAAACATACCAAAATACTCCAGCTTGATGCTTCATGGTGGAAGGGATTAGCAGGGTAGGCAGTGTCTCTGACTTGATGCTTCACTCTCTCTAGTTTAGAGTCATTTTTGCATCAAGGCTTGTGTCTAATCTGACACTTTTAAGCTTCAACACTACAGGTACAGGTGACCAGTGGCACAAAAAGCGAGACGCGCTTCTACAAGGAGCGCTACGCAACGATCTTCGACATTTACTTCAACATGCTGGTCAAGTTTCATGAGGGCACTAAGCACGTCGGTGTTTTGCCGAAGATCTGCAAGAGGGTTTTAAGACGTGCTCAGGTATGTAGGCCAACACATTTGTGTGGTAGTCTTGAAGCTGATTGACGTCGACACTGGACAGTCGACATGCAAGTGTTCCGGAGGATCCGTTCAGCGTGGGAGGCAGTACAGAGAACTTCTCGACAGACGAATTCGCTGCAGCAGCCGCAGAATGGGATGGTCGTGTAGAATCGGACGAGGAGTATTACTAGTATCATGTTATTAGTGTACCCATTGCAAATTCAGTATCATACTACCAGAACCACAGATCCTAAGCTCGTACTGAGCCTATCATAGCCTTCATGCCTATGGACAATACAGTGCCTATGAATGTCTACCATATGTAGCTGTGCTTATGTGGCGCCTATGTAGTTGGGGGAAACCTAACGACCTAGACGGTGTACGTAGACCATATAGGCTCGCATAGGTATTGCGCAATTTCCTGATGAAAAGAGAGGCAGCGAAGATAATGAAAGACTCACCACGCTACAAGCGACTCCACGAAATCGACACATCAGCGCCGTCGAAACACTTCTCGGAACTCGTTTCAAAACTGCCAAGACGACACTCATCCCTACTCTTTCAACTCCGAACAGGTCACGCACCGCTGAACAAGCACTTATTCCGCATAGCAAAGGTCCCCAGTCCCATATGCCAGCAATGTCACCGAAAAGAAGAAACCGTCCATCATTTCTTAATTGCATGCCCAGCCTACACTCAACAGCGTCTCACCCTCCAGAACGAAATCGGACCCCGCGCAAGCGAAAATCAAGAACTTGCTCAATGATCGGAAATGCACCAAACCGCTACTGCACTACATAGCAAGCACGCACAGACTGGAAAAGATATTTGGAGACTTAACGCCACCCGCGGACAATGAAGAGACAGGATGAACAGCGCAAACCTCATCATATCGCCTTAAGATGGCCTTAACCGTCCCCGCTCTACGCCAGGACCAATGAACAAACAAACAACGACCACGCATGCACATAATTACGATACAAATACATACAAGAAAGTTCTGTCTAACATAGGGCAGCGCCCCAACGGACAATAAACACTGATTCAAAAAAAAAAAAAAAAAAAAAAAAAAAAGCATTTCCTGAGCTCGCAGGCCTCATTCCCTGCGATGCGCTCTCACCCGCTGAGTCCAGCAGTTCAGCTATCCCCCAATTCTCGGGCGAGCTCGCCGAACTCCCCTGGGAGCGACTCTTCCCAGATCTCCCCGCCGAGAGCTTCGCCTCCATTTATGATCAGCCTTCTCAGCTCCCCATTCCCACCTTACAGCATGCGACTGTCCCCGCCGATCTCTCCACTCTCCACATGCCGCAGTTTGACCCGGAGCTGTTCTCCGATGTCAACTATCAGCAGCCCGTTCCATATGTGAACTTTCAGTCCCAGCCCGTCTCCGGAAGCGACCTGAACAACCCCCTACCAGCTGAGCTGGACGAGTTCTTGCAGAAATATGGCTCAGGGTACTTTGAAGGCCGCTACGAGTATCAGGATAATGCAACGTATTCGATGGCTCAACCCTCGTTTACAAACGAATACAATGTCTATTGAAATCTTCACGACCATCTTTCATCTCGTTGTCTTATTACCCCCGCATCATCATCAGCATTGGCATCAGCATCACAATTTTATGTGGAAATCATCATTATCATTATTGATCATTTATATCATACCACTTGCATCTTTTATACATATT
Source organism: Suillus clintonianus (assembly GCF_016758775.1). NCBI lineage: Eukaryota > Fungi > Basidiomycota > Agaricomycetes > Boletales > Suillaceae > Suillus > Suillus clintonianus. The sequence continues at coordinate 18,194 of NW_024539376.1, forward strand.
TTCATCCTCACTTTTAGAATTGCGACCTTCAACTTGTAAATTGTATCATATGTATCAATACAGGAATATCATGACTATGGATTGATCACCTCGTTCCTCGGCCAGTCGACGTGCTCGAGTGCACATCAGCAAACTACAACTTTCTCCACAGAAGGTACAGGATTTGCGTTCTCACGACAGTCAGCCACAGACTCCACAGCTCCGCCAATATCACAGCAACTCGTGGCCACAAAGCATGCATTGTCTCCAGTCACTCACAGTTCCACAGTACAGCTGCGAGACTTCGCAGCAACTTGCAGTTGAAAATCTATTAGTAGTGGTATCACCTTAAAGTCTACACTAGTAAGATACACATTTGACTTGAGTAGTCTCGAGCTCGATGATTGAACTTAAAATAGCATGGCACGGCAAAAACTTAAGAACGGTCTCTGAGATACTGACTGTCAAACTCATTCATAAGGGGTATAGTACAACATATACTATGTACTGGTGTATTCATGTGAGGGAAAATGACGCATAGTATAAACGATTCGAAGTTGAATATTGTAATGATGCGAAAAGAATTCGAAGCACTCGGATCAATCAAGCTGGATGGTGAGTTGCCGGCCGCACTCTGTAACTTCTACTGAGATAGGATCAGCCTCCTCATGACACCGCGTCGTCTCGTCTCGTGAGCTTACCGGGTTGCAGATGACTTCCAGGTGTTCGAGTCAAAGAAGAAATATGAGTCCACCCGTTTTCCTTGAACATAACTCTCATGCACCCCAATCCCATATCTGTGTCGTCCAACCTCTTCTCCGCCTCTTCGGCACGGAATCTCAGCAGGCTTGCCAACATCTCATTCTCCCGCATTACACAATCCGCCAATGCCTTCTGTGCTTGATAAACGTCGCGTTTGGCCCTCACAAGATCCATCACAAGATTGGCCTCAGAGGCAGTTGGGTCCTGTATGGACTGTTGAAAGGTAAGGCGCATTGTGAAGGGGTGAGCGTCGAGATTGACATCACCATAGAATTTACAATATGAAGAATTTCATATAGGTCCGACGGTCCTTTGCGATGATGTGGATCAGGGGATTTTTCGCCAATCCCTGATGCGCGTGCTGACAGAGATTGCAGATTTGTTATGTTCATTATGTAGTGTGGGGTGGTGTGCGTTGGAGAGGTCAGTACGGAAAATGCCGGAAGATTGAAAGCTTACTTACATCATACTAGCATATGTCTTGCTGCTCGCTCTCATGTATCACTGTCCGTCATGTGGAAAAGCCTTTCAGGACCACACATCTATTGCTCGTCATATGAGCCAACCTCGGTCTGGATGCAATACCTGGCTGGAAGATATTATCAAGCTTGACTCCATCATCCCGCCACATGATTTCACGCACTCAGCAGATGTCGAACCTCGTGTTTCTCAAGAACCAGAATTCGGAAGCGAGACAATGCTGGATGACTTTGGTGACATTAGTGGTGAAGAAGTGAATATCGCGGGAGCGCACAGTGGAACTCAGGACGAGGGCGGTGAAGTTACCGACTACTTTCCCGACCCCCCGCTCGCCTATGAGGATGGCTACACCTTTTTGAGCCTATTTGAGACTGACAAAAATAGTATATATCGCAAAACCAACCTTTACTATCCATTTAGCAGTCGGGCAGATTGGCGAGTTGCAGCGTGGCTGCTTAGTTCAGGCCTGAGCATGGGGAAGATTGATTCCTTCCTATCGCTTGAAATGGTGAGTGTTCGAACCTTTCAAACTCGCTGCCATCCCTTGACTTTCGGGATTTTTAGATCAAAGATTTACCGTTGTTGTTCTGCTCAGCCAGAGAATTACGGGGTCGAGCTGAGATGCTCCCCAGCGGTCCACGTTGGATGTCCCAAATAATTCCAACATCGCACCCTACAAAGTCGCCCGTGGTTTTGTATTGGCGTGACCCTATAGAGTGCATCGCCAGCATCTTCAATCACCCCTTATTTCACGGTCGTTTGGACTTGACACCTCGCAAGGTGTACTCCACTGCAGAGAGACTGTCTCGTGTATACACTGAATGGATGACGGGCGATGACGCCTGGGACATGCAGGTATGTAGCAAGTCGAATCTCGATGTCTCCGGCTCATTTATATTTGAAGTCGGCGATACCTAGCGGCGCAACCCTCCTCGGCACCATCCTATCCTCCGACAAGACAAACATCACCGCATTAACAGGCGATCGCATTGCTCATCCGCTTCTAATTAGCCTTGCAAACATACATGCCAGTACACGACTCAAGTCTTCATCGAGCTCTTTTGTTCTCACTGCCCTACTTCCGGTCCCAAAGTTCGTGCATAAGAAGAAGCGGATGAAGGGTGTGTTGGAGGACCGCCTTATACATCAATGTCTAGATATTGTCCTCGAACCTCTGAAACAGGCCGCTCGCAATGGTATCATGTTGTCGGACCCCAGTGGACACAGCCGTTATTGCTTCACCCCGCTTGCGAGTTACATCGCCGACACCCCCGAAGCCATGATGCTGGCCACTGTTGGTGGAAAGACGTCACCAGTGACCATGGCGATGTACAAGCAGTTCGGGGATGACTTCCAGCATGAACCCCGAACGAAATCAACAACTCTTGCGCAGCTTGCTGTTGTGCGCTCGCGCGCTGATCCTCTTGATATTGAAGCTTTCTTCCGCGAAGCCCAGAAGTGCCGTCTAAACGGTGTCGCTGAACCATTCTGGCGGGACTGGATACTTGCGGAACCCTCCCATTTTCTTACACCGGAACACCTCCACCACATTCACAAGGAATTCTGGGATCACGATGCACAATGGCTCATTTGCATTGTTGGAGAGTCCGAGATCGATTTCCGGTTTTCCATCTCGCAGCCCGTCACCGGTTATCGTCACTTTCATGCAGGCATTTCAAGGCTCAAACAAGTCACCGGTCGCTGCCAACGAGATATTCAACGATATATCATTGCACTATGCGCGGACGCAGCACCTCCTGGTATAATCACTGCCATACGCGCACTCATGCAGTTCCGCTATCTCGTGCAGCCGCCGCGCATTAATGGTGACGATCTTGAGCGCATCTCAAGGGCATTGGATGAGTTCCATGCCAACAAGGATGCAATTATTGACGCCGGAGCTCGCCGAGGGAAGGGCAATAGACCCATCACCAACTGGTATATACCCAAGTTGGAGCTAATGCAAAACATTGTTCCGAGCATTCGAAACTCTGGCGTCACAATGCAATGGTCTGCGGATGTCACGGAACATGCACATATCAGCGAAATCAAAGACCCTGCAAGGGCCAGCAATAACAACAACTACGATCCCCAGATATGCCGACACCTGGACCGCGCTGAAAAGTGTCGTCGCTTTGAGCTCGCTACCAGCCTTTTAGATTCGACTACGAAGGAGCCAGAGGACTTAGACGCTGACGCTGACGTTGACGCTGACGTTGACGCTGACGTTGACGCTGATGTTGACGCTGATGTTGACGTTGACGCTCAAGATATTCCCATTGAACTTTCCGCGACACAGCAACACCCAGGTCGTCCAGTCACAAACTATTTTGCCATCGCTAGGGCACTCCAGTTCAGGGATGCGGCTTTAGTGCCCATTCCATTACGCTCATTTGCCATTGGGCGCACTGCCTTTCATGTCGGATATGATCCCTCCATCAGGAGTATCTCCGTCGATGAAGTCGCCATCAAATTTTCCCTCCCAGATCTACGGCCAGCTATCGCTGACTTCCTTCAGCGTGAGGCAACTTACGGACCCCAGCATGTCCACGCGATAGGCGGTCCAAGAAGGGCTGGGCCTATGACTGTCCTTCCATTTGACAAAGTTTCGCTCTGGTACAAAATCCGTTTGCAAGAGACGAACTTTCACGATGGTTGCACCATCAGACCGGCTCAGACATTGAATTGCGCTCCACCTAGTGACCCCTGGATTCTAGGCCGTTATGACACGGCTATCATTGAGACTACTGCAGGTTCCTCATGGCCTAGTGGTCGACTTTCAGGTATGTTTTTGTCTTGTGTGGTGTTACCCATATCCTAGCCTAAACTACTACCCACCTGTAGGTCACACTGTTGCTCAGATCAGACTCATCATGCGGCCTGTTGGTAAGAGCGGCACACGCTGGTCATGGATGGATCGTTTTCTCACTTATGTGCAACGCTTTGACATCTCGCATGATCGCGATCCGATTACACAGCTGCACCTGCTCAAACGAGCAAAACGTTCAAACGGAGGTCGGATGGGGGACATTGTACCAGTCTCTCAACTCCGGGCGCCTATCAACCTGATCCCTCGCTTTGGAGCAACTGCGGATAAACGTCTAACCACCTACAACAGTATGGAGCATGCCACGGAGTTTTGGTTGAATGAATATTGGGAAAAAAACACTTTCTTCGCGCTATCAGGATAGTATTTGATTCATGCTGAGATTAGTTTGTGTGCCATCATTATTGGCTTAGTTACTTCCATTTGTATCCTAGTACCGTTGTTTCTCCCATGCTTTGTTCTTCGTGCCTGTCAAAATGCCAGCTGCGCGACATTGCCGAACAATTGACCTAGGGATGAAGCTGTCATCCTTCCTTTCAGCTCCCCCGCTCCACGACACAGACGCTATGGATAAATTCACTGATTTGGAACTCAACCGTTTGATACTCCAAGAACCCCCGCTCGCCAGAAAGGACAAGGACAAGCTCGGCTACATCTTGTCCCTGATTTTCCAGTCGTGCACGGTTGAAGTTCCCAACGCGAAAGATCTTGCTATTCCGTTGAGGAAATTACCTTCCAATGCCGGGCTCGATCACCTAGAAACCTTCACTCTGAAGCCAGGTGGAGATCCGATGGTGCACCTGTATGATAGCGCAAAACGTCAATGGAATTGGCCACTTTCAAAACAGCGTAAACGTGAAAAAAGCGACTTGGTTCAGGGAGGAGGGAGTAGCATGGGTGAGAAGTCAGGAGATTGGGTATTGATCGATGAAGCAACCCAATCTCAGTTGTCCTCTGGGAGTCTAGGTGTCCCATCCACCAGTGAACTTACCGCGAGCAAGTTGCCATTCGCCGATGGGGACCTATTCGCTGATGAGGGGCCAGAAGTTGGAGAGGAGTCAGAGGTTGAGGAGGGGTCGGAAGTTGGGGAAATGGAGGAGGACTCACTCGAAGCGCCCTCGATTAAAGCCGAGGATCCATCAACGATGGAACAAATTTTCTCATCGTTCTTTAACATTGTTTCTGTTGCTCTCATCGCATCGCAGCCTAAACTCGCTCGGGCACACGACTTATCGCGCACCTGGAGTGCAGCAAACTCATCTCGCCCAGTACCCGGTGAAGAAATTCCACGGAAACCAGATCTTACCTTGCTGGATGATGTTGAGGCTAGGTGGGATACGATCAAAGCGGTATGCGAGCTGACATCCAGCGCATACCAACCTTCAAGCACCCTTGCGAAGACTCTCGACACCAAAGCTTACCTTCTTCTGAAGCACCAACCCTGGAGACGGTTCGCATTATTGATATCGGTGTGCAATAGCTATCGCGATCTTCGCGTTCACGTGTACGACCATTCGGGGGGTGTCGTGAGCCCTTGCACTAGCATCCAAAAGGAGCCTAACAAATTCTTGCGCATCTTGTCGTGCATCGTCTTCGGCAATCTAACATGCATCGGGTATGACCCCACTATCACCATCTTCGCGCATACGCTCCAGCAGACACTGAGATCACACTCTAATTCCCCCTCCCCCCCCCAGATCGAAAGTTCCTCTGACACACCCTCCCACCCCCGCGAGATCGAGAGCACGCCCTATAACGAGATTGAGAGCGCACCCTCCTGCAACGAGATCGAGAGCGCATCCTCCTGCAACGAGAACGAGATCGAGAGCACATCTTCTCAGATCGGCAACCCCCTCTCTGAGGAGGGCACAGAGCGCGCTGAGGGTGACTCCGCTGAAGACGACTTCGTCGTGGAGCTCCCTATAGAAATCCCTCAAGATCCTACAGTCCACGAACCTCTACCACGGCCGATCGGAAAAATACGTGTCAAGGACCACTACTACGATATCTTGGAAATTATTTTTTCCAGACAGGGTCTTGTGGGTCGCGGCACCGTTTGCTATCTGGCCAGGAAGGACGGGGAGGAGTTTATTATCAAGGATTACTGGGCCATGGGGGGAGATGAAGAAGCCTTGAATGAGATCCACATGATGGAGAAGATGAGCGGTGTCCGCGGTGTCCCCAAGCTTGTCGAATATTGGCTTGTCGAGTCCGAGCCCAACAAGGTTGATCAAACGCAGAATTATCGGTTCAAGTCCGTGCGAAGCCTGAAAGGCACATTCCGTACTCATGTTCGCGTTGTCTTGAAGCCCCGCGCGCGACCTTTGCATAAATTCCGCACAAAGTTAGAGTTGTTGACGTCGATACGAGATATTGTGCAGAGTACGTACCATACATTGCAATTTAAAGCTTTTGCTGACTTACCATTAGTTCAGAAGGAAGCGGTGGAACAGCGCAAGGTCCTCCACCGTGATTGCAGTCTGAACAACTCCATGATTGAGGACGATGGTAACGGCTCCCAAGGAATGCTGATAGATTGGGAGTTTGCGGTGAAAATCGCCAAAAATGAGACCTACACTGTTGGGGGCACCGTAAGCGTTTTTAATTCGTAGAAGGGTCGGTACTAATGAAGCGCGTTAAGGGCACATTACCTTTCATGTCCCGAGCACTTCTCTTCCAGCTTCACCTCAAGAGTCCAGGTGACATGGTGGCGCACAAGGGAGCCTCGAGTTCGAAACCATACCCAGCCCCCCTGATCAAGCACAGCTACCAGGATGACCTCGAGTCCGTGTTCTACGTGTTCATCTGGATTTTGATCGAATTTAGAGGTCCCCTTGGCATGAAGCGCATTCTGGACAAGAGTTGCACTTGGATACCGCATGAATGGTCCGCGTCCAAGTTCAAGGCGTGCTGTGATAGTAAAACATCGTTCTTTTTTTACGAAGAACACTACGCCAAGGAACTCACCAACCAGATCCACCCGTACTTCAAAAACCTCCTTCCCGTTGCATTGGAGTGGCATCATCTGATAAGAGACCCGAAGAACGTAGGTTTCGACGACAGTGATTTCGATGTTGAATAGACATATCGCGACATTTCCAACCAACGAGTTGTCGCCTCAGCTCCTGGTCTCAACGTGGTTGCTCAAGGCACTCAACAAGGCTGACTCGGAGGCTTCAAGCAGTGGCGAGGAAGGGGAATCTGAATCACGGTTAGTTGCTGAGCCCATGGTGCGCAACAAAAACAAACGGGTTATTGATTATCGAATGGACGATGGAAGCTGTGCCCAAGCCGAAAAGGAGCAAGACTGGATAGGGACTCGCACACATATACATGTATCATTTACATTTACATTGGTCATTCGAGTCACGTGATATAACATGCACTTCCGAAAAACGTAGCACTGACTCATTGATATGAATTCTTACCTCTACTATTACTCAAACTTCGACCGGCGAAATCTTTTAATCATGCCCTGCGGGTCAGCGCTTCAGCCCTTGACACACATTTCCACACTGCTACCCACGAGCCTGTCAGTCGACTCCGAGTCATACTTCCAAAAAGCGCTTGTGATGCTCCTTCGTCAACAGACTATTAAAAGCCTTCAAGGCAAGTGTCCGGTCCACAATTACTGCACGCTATCATCATTCCTTCTGGTGTCAGCTCCAGTCATGCCTTCTCAATCTCAGAATCACGCTCGCGCTAGCCCTAAGAAGAAGACAAAGCGTAAAGCTATCGACTCTGATGGGCAGCGTGTTTCAACAAAGAGAACGCGGGCTGGGGCTGAGGCACCCCTTGTGTTGCAGCCGACTTCTGATGTCGCCAACTCTCAGGCTGTGCCCCCTCGACGTTCCGGACGTCATGGTGCAGGACAAGGAGGCAGAGCCAGTCAACTAGAGATAATCGGTAATCTCTTGGGTGCCTCGACACTGAACCAGTCGACCCAAAGGCTCCACCTCTCTTGACTCGGATGTTCCTAACAACCCGCTTGCTCCGGAGCCGCCTCGTAAGGGTCGTGGAAGCCACTCAAAGGTAGGTTTTCTTATATACTTAAAGTCGCAGTGACAGGCTTATAACGCTGGATATATATTCAGAAGCCCCCCCCCCGCCATACAGTGCCTCCAAGATGACGGATTCTGCAGCTTCTGGACCTCGGGCCAAAAAAACAAAGGCAACGAAGAATGCTGCTCCCCCTGCCTTAGATTTTGAGGCCCCGAACCTCCAGCCCAGGCTTGTGCACCGCGAAGCTGGGCGCAGCGATTTGGATTTGCTCAGCATATCGTTCCCCCTGGCACAGAGCCTGACCTTCAAGCACTTAACAATTCTTATGTGGCTGCGGCCAGGGAGAAGCAGACTTCTTCAGCGACTTTAGGTACCACTGGACATCTTCCCATTGCTGTCGTCACCTCTGAAAACCAGCATTCGGTGGTACCTTCAAATCGCACATTACCTGCACATCAATCCTATGCTGACTCAGACTTGTATCAGAACCTCGACCCTGCCCTTCGACCAGTCAATGATGAACGTTTCAATCAGTATGAACCGCAAGACACAAGATCCTGACAGTTCGGGAACATCTAGCGAAGGCGGTGATGGAAGTGCTAGCGATGAAGAGGCAGATCACACAGACTGACAATGTTGGCTGGGGGGCAGCACATGGGCGCATGACTGCACATCCTGGTAAGCTGTTAGTTATCACCGTTGTGAACACACTAAGAGAGTGACAGGATTCTCGAAGGAAGATTTACCATCCCAACCCCGCGTTGCCCTCGCGCTTCCAACCGACTTCGAATTTCAACATTCCCGCGATGAAGGTGACAATGATGCGGAGAGATCTTTGGTAGCAAATAATAGCTCCAGCGATGATGATACTGTGACCCAGGTATAGTTTATATAATTTCCTGAAGTCCGCTAATTTTTTCTTTCCTACAGCCGGCTGATCCCCAACCAGATGACGTGTTACAACTTCACCACAAGAAAAATGGACGCCCTCGCCTTCCTGATCCTCAATTTCTCGAACTCTTACATCACGCCGAGACAAAGAAACCCAACCACAAGTCAAGCAACACACAAGCCAAGACTGCATTGGCGAAATCTGACGAACCAGGCGAAGGACCTAAAGCTACTCAACTGGGCTGGTATGGTCCTCAGTTGGAAGAGCTTCCTCGAGGATACGAAGGGCGAGTGCCAGCGTCCAACACGCGATCGAGAACCCTATTCCCGAAGCTGGTCAAAGACTTGACAGGTTCTGTCAACGAGGTACTCATGGCCTCACTTGTCGAATGGCTCGAAAGTGGTCAGCACGTCGAAGAGGGTACGTCTTTTTGTGTTTGCTCAAGACATTACTCAAATGTCTACCAGGTATCTGGCCTGATCACAAGCACGATATGGCCAAGCTGGTATGTATTTTTGTCGTTGCGTGTCCGATCACTAATGCGCTGTTATTTTAGCTGTATGAGGATTTATCAACCTGGCGCTCAGACCTCAAGAAGATTGTGATTAACATTGTGCCTTCTATGTACAATCTTATCCCCCCACCCCACATCCCCCCCCAACAACGTGCCGCCTGGGTCACAGCTGCCGCTGGGGAGTTGCTGGAGGATGCTAAGTTTCTGCGCAATGGTCTAGATGACCTCGGCAAAACCCAAAACGCCGCTCATCCCGCGCTTCGCGAGGCCGTTATTTCTTTCTTTTACACATCATCTTACCGCGTCGCTCGCAGGAGGCCTGAAATCTTCCGGACACAGTTACCACTCGAGTGCTTGGCATTAGTTTGCACCGCGGTATGTTTTCTGCGCTTCTATCTTACTAACAATCTACTGACATCATTTCTGTAGGTTAATTGTGTCCTGGACGGCCTTGCTAAGAACGGCAGCGGAAAATCATTTCCGAAGTTTACCGCGAAGGAATACGGTTCGTTGTATAGCCTTACGGTCACTAAGCTGCAGGGGATCTTGGAACATTCTTACCATGGACCGAAGCTAGTGCAACAGCTCCGTTCCTGGGCTCGAGCTGGATGGCAAGGGCTTTTATTTCGTGATGTTTTGCATACTGACGAAGTTCGCACAGGGCGGAATCCTACAAGGTGGATGGCGGCTTCAATGATGCCGCGAAGCATTCGCATTTGAAATTTGTCCTTGATTGAGGTCTTAGCACTATTCCCCCGCACTGATTCTATCTCGAGCATCATTCCCGCTAGTGTACAATGTATCGCGTTTTCCGCCGCCGTGTTTGCTATCTGATTGAATACCATCAAAGTTTGTTGATCATTGTGCTTATCTGTACACGTGTGGACTGGTTGGACAGTGAGCAGCGGTAGTACAATGGTGCTTATCTGTACACGTGTGGACCAGTTGGACAGTGAGCAGCAGTAGTACAATGATATATTATTGACAATCTATGTACAATGAGCCTTCTCTGTGAGTCTGTAAGTTGTCTGTACGAAAATTTACAGAGTGATGTGGTACTGTAGTGAACTGTACAGAAGGGACCAAGCTGTATCGCTTGGGCTCTGTACAGAACTGTACAGTTCTGTACAGAGCCCAGTAGTTTGCTGATGCACCAGTCGGCCGAGCGCTGTCGATATTGCAGCAACGTGCTACATTCACCCAGCCGGTGTAGATGGCTGTCCAACTCTACTTCCGCAGTCTCTTGCGCCTCTCGCAGCTCTTTCCACTACAAAACCGGAAGGAGGTTTGAATCACTGACCGTGCTGGTGAATTCTGCGATTCACCTACTGAACCGGTGATTAGTTGGTGACCGGTGCGAAACAGGTGATTTAGCGTCACCACCTATTCGGGTGATATTCAACGCTTCGCAAGCCACCATATTCACCATTCGACATGCGGTTGTTAGCCACTAGCTCTGTCAGTTATATTCACCAGTTGAAACAGAATTCGCTGTTGGGAGACCCGTTATTTTAACCGGTGCCATCGGACAAAAGGAAACGGATCAACGAATCGGCACTTGCCGATTCGAATGAATCATCTTTCTCCGATCGTCCATGATGCATGATGCATGATGAGTGACCTCCTATCGCGGTGAGCGTGATCCTGCGTTGAACGCCTGAAAGGTATATGAGCAAGAATTCGAGTCCGCTCAACTGGACGATTGCACTATCCTGCCTTTGTACTGTAACAATCATCCTATACCCACACTGACGGATGAGTTCACATTTCAGAGGTAGTTGCAATATCATAGTATACTACTGGCATCGTAGACAAAGGACTCGCAAGATCGTACGTATCAGTATTCATGTACATTTTCGTCAAAAGTCATCATGTGAACGATCCTCGCTGCCAGGATTACTTATACCCGTCAAATTCGGTGTCTCTCCGGGCGTTGTCCTATAAATTAAGCCAGTGACCCCGATAAGCCATCTCCACCTAGTCCAAACCTTAATAAGACATCACACTATATCACACGTACGGTATGGAATCTAGATCTGGCGTGTCGGGCCAAGAATCACACACAAGGCCAGTGCCAACCGCCTGCTGGTCGATACGCCAGAGATAGAGGTGCATGCGTGTGGCGAGGATTGCAATTAAAAAGCCCTGTAAACTGTATATGCATGTTTAGAGCTATTATCAGCAGGGACTCGCAAAAGAAGCTGCAGGAGCGTACTCTTCGAGGACGGTGTAGAATGCGTTCTGGATGTGCGGGACATCAATGACTCAATCAGATTAATGGCTATTGAGAAGTGGACGTACATCTGGAGCTAGCACTGGCATGAGGATGTTCACGGTCGAGAAAACTATAGAAGCCATAGCCATCACCAATGAGCACGGAGACACATGTATCAGTCTTGACTTACGCAGACCGATGGCATAGTATAATATATCATGCTTCACCAGGATAGCATACAATGGACTTTTGGTTGATCGCCAGGTTCGTACAACACATATCAGTGTTAGGGAGATCAGTTCTGGGGAGTGACAGTAAGCCCGTGTCCGTAGTTGTGTGATCCCAGTTCCCGGAGACATACCCACTTGAAACACAAACACCAGAAGAAACGGCAAAAGTACCTTCGACAGTGGTTGAGCTCCGGTAGCACCCTGTGATGCCTGGGATCGCGCTAATTGTAACTATGAAAATGAAGTGAATGTGTGCGAGTAGGTGCAGGAAAGCGAGAGCACGAACCATATGAGGTGGTAATACTGGTGAGGAAAATGCTAATGAATGAAACAGTGGTAGCCTGATTGATCCCATCAACAATGAGCTTAGGTGTAGGGAGGGCATAGAACTCACAAAAAGGGAGGTGATCATCGCTACGAGTACAATTTTATTTCTGTTCCAGAGTGCATACGTTCTGAGCACAAAAAAGCCTGGATGAAGCTGATCAGAAGCACGTGTATGTTGCGGAGGAAGGAGATATACATTCAGAGCATGTGAGTGAAATCACTCCGAAACCTGTAAGAGGAAAGAACAGCGCTCGACAAGGACGTGCATGCAGCATGTACAGTACACGTACATGAGTAAGTATCGCTCATTATCCGACATTTCTGGTGAAGTCATGTAGTAAGCATCGTTCGTCAGTGGTAGGGCCGCTGCATGTTCACGTACATCAGGGCTCTCGTTCGAGGTGAATCCCACTGGAGTACAACCTGTCAGTTCACTGCCGGGAGAATGTGTGCGGGAATTGAACGCACGATATACTAGGTTCATGATGACGAGAAAGAAGGGGACATGTCGTGTAACGATATAAAGGCCTTTCACCTTGGACCAGCGCGACTGAACCAGAAATATCCACTTCAAACAGCATATCATCAATGTCAAACCGAGGCGTATCACGGATTAGTTGCAATACCTCTTGTTCAAATGAACAAGCATAGTCATAGGTCTGGATGAACCAGTCAACGGGCAAACGGGAATAGATTGAGACAAGCCTACCCAGAACACGCCCATCGCCGCTGAGCTGTCAAGTCAGAACGAGGAAGAAGCAGTTCAGACTGTAGTGATGCACCGTATAGGTACTGATAGCAATTGGTAAATCTGTTATCATCTTATCATCGTATTAAGAAAACGACGCACTGCTAAGAGCTGCAGGCTCTGGGCCGCTTCAATATCGGCAGCCGAATAATCCATCTGTTTGCGTTCAAAAGGTAAAAGAATGGGTTTTGCGCACACATCGTGCACCCTCTTATCTCTTATGAACAAGTGGTCTAAAAAGCCATTCGGATTCGCTTAATAATCGTGATCCGGGGTGTTTCAACTGGCTGTACCAGGTAGGGCGCAACTTGATATTTAAAGCTACATAGTACCAGAATTTTTTTTTCACAGATAACATTGCCATGGCCATTGAGACACTGCATGCAGTTACGTACTGTATATATAATTCGATTCGAACATCACGAAATTGATTCGGGAGCTTGCGTGTGCTCATTGTGCTGGTAGTTGAAGCCTGGTTCTTGGTGCTTGCTCCTGAAAAGCTTGACGTTTGAAACACCATTAGTCCTTAAAACAACCACCTTGGAGGGACCTACGTTTCCACAAGATGTGATCGCCGTGATGATAATGCAGAAAGCTGATGGAAACCAACACGTTAACATAATGGTGTCGGTCTAGGGACAGTGCGGAATGTGGTGGAGATGGTTATCAATGGGACAGCAACACTAGTTTTGATTACGAGAACCTTGCGAGCAACCGGACATTGTCAGAAATGCGGGCCATCAAAATATTGACATGGAGCCCTCACCTGTTGAACTAACTGCTACTCCGGCATGCATTGCACCAAGTAGTACTAGTCGCCATCGAGCAGAATCCTCAAGGAGTGTGCTTGTCTATTAGAAGGGATGGATTGTCGGATGATTGAGTATGTTGAGGGATCAGCATTTGCTTTCCGTCGTTTCGCAGTACTGATGTACTCACTGTACAATTCCATTTGACATCGCGGAACTAGCGCTGATGCTTATACCAGATGAACAATGTATTAATATCTTCCGAGATCATATTGGAGGACGTAACTATGGAGAATGCGAGGTGTTGGTTGGGGTCATCAGCCTGAGGCCTGCGGTTTGCGAGCGTGGGTTTTCTTTGTTGATCAAAGCATCAGCGCTAGCTCTGCGATATCAAATGGAATTGTACGCATGAACGCATGAACGGGTGGTAAGCGCTACATTGCTACGAAATGGGTTTGAACTTTAAATTTGAAATTCGAGGGGAGCAAGAGTGCCCATGGGAGGCCACACTCCTCACTGGCGGAATGCCCGATTGTGCTTGTGCTAATCAGAATGCTGCGGCATCTTAGTTGAACCAATGAAGGTTTCGTCTTCCTTGTATTATGGCCTACTCAGCTGCAGGCTGCATGCGTTCATGTTCGGAGAGTCGTGAAAGCAGTGCCGACAGGTACTACGGCAGTTGGTAGATTTTGTAGCAGTGTCCAAGGTGAGAGATCCAGATGCAGGCAATAACTTATGTCGAGAAATTTACATAATGTGTCGAAAATAAGCTTGGCGATGGGAGGGGTCCGGTTGCATTTTTCTGAGCCTCAGAAGTTCATTCAAAACGTTCCCACACACCTGGATTTTTTCACAATTTTCAACAGGTCTCAGGACGTGACCACTTTTTTGACAACAGCGTTTTTAACCATTAATAACGGTAATATTCAACAGCTGTTGAAAAAAGTGACTTTTCAACCGGAGGCTCAGTATCGTGCATATATTCAGATCTACACCTGCCCTGTATCACCCTGGACCCCTCCCTCCCCATAGAACGTCCACCAGAGAACGTCTACAAGAACCCAAACACCAAACCCAGCAACCAGCGAAACACACACAGAACAGAAACCCATCTCCAAAGCCCCAAACAGGCCAACCACACTCTCCCATCACGAAGTTTGGGGTAAATTCCTGTACTGCGTCTGAGCTTGTGCAGCGCGTGCGTAGTAGGCGAGGGATTTTGAGGATTGGCAACAGGTGAGGGCGAGACGGCCTGCGCCGAACAGGAAGAAGACGCCTGTTTTGGTGTTAATGGAGGAAGCGAGTGAAGCAGCGAAGAAACATCAGACAGTGCAGCGAAATAACACAAAAGACACACGCACCATTTAGATACCTCCTCAAATTCTACTCCAACACTCTCACAGCCTTGCGCACATCGGCACCTTCAAACATAAACGCAGAGAGAACGAGGTGGAAGATGAGTAATGACATATTAGATCGCCCGTTGGACGCCTTGTGTATCTGTTAAATCCATGTTAGCAGTTATGACTTTGCACAGACAGCATGGGCTCAATGCCCCAATTCGAGAACGCCTGTGGAAGAACAATGACAAAAAAATGTGACTACTCACTCCGCCCCCCAGCACTCTCTACCAACTCCACTCCAAACTTCCTCTCACCCTTATACCCAAAAAGCTCCACCAGCGCGAGGAGTTCAACATATCCCAGGCGCGCTACATTGGATTATTATATTCTTTGTATGTCTGCAAGGCTAACAAGTTGACACCGCACTGTACTAATAAACCATATCTCACATTCAGCAGCTACACACTATGTATGTATCCCAAACACATTGTTCATTTATTCTGACTGGCAGCATGTAGGATCTCTCCCAATCGCGATGACAGACATTGTGGGTATTTGGCACCATGCCTGACATTCCCATTCAACCACTGACTGCACTCCTGCACAGAGGTAAGTGAAAATCTCAGAAATCTTGATCGTTAGACATGATTGCAACAGCTGTAAGTTCGTTTGAAGCGTTGAATTCATCAATGCACATCTGACGCTGGGTTTTTCAGGCAATATCCTTTATTTTATATGGACATGGACACCTATAGTCGTCAATGCCCTACTGAGCGGTGAGCTCACCTGCCGTACTTTAATGATACTGACTTGACTGAAATATTATCCAAGTCATCATGACGACTCGGTTACATGCCATGTATGGGCGATCCAACAAGATACTCATCTTTCTCGCTGCAGTCTTGCTGGTTTCCACAATCGCCACCGCAGTTCTGACGATAATTGGAAATCTGGGCTATTCAGGGGGTAAGCGTTGATTATCGATGACAGCCTTGATCACACGGGACTGATGAACAAATACTAGGGGAGTCGGTTCTCTCTGGTTACCATATGTGCATTTTCAGATTGGACTCAGGCGACAATGGTCTGAATGATGACAAGATGATATCCACCGCCATATGGGATATTCTCGCCCTGTTTCTTGCAATCCGGATTGTTATAAAACATTTCTGTGAACTGCGACAATTGCAGAGAGGATCGACCATTGGGGACTATTTCACGGTGTTGATACGAAGTCACGTGTTGTACTTTCTAGTGTGAGCTCGGTGATTTACATGTTATCTTGTTTTGCTGAAGTTCTACACGAGCTAGCTTTGTTGTCATGGCTTGCTTCACTCTTGGGGCACTGTCTCCAAATATCATGGTGCGCTGATCCACGACTGATATCTGCGTCTGGTCATTGTTGATTATGTCTACAGCACTCACCTTCCCTGGGAGCTAATGCGTATGGCGGCATTCTCTGCATTGCCCAGGGGATCCATATGTGTGTGCTGGGACCACGTCTGATCCTCAGCATTCGTGAACATAACGCTAGGCTCGTGGCGAGCTCCGACGCGGAAACACACATGACGTCCATTGCTTTCCAGGCTGGTGGAGATGTGTTGACTGGTGGAGATGCATTGACTGACGGAGATGTGTAGCGCTGTGAACCATCCAAGTGATCAACTCCGGATGTCCAGGGAGCATGTATATATTTTATTTCGACTTCGTTGTGCTATTTAAGTGTAGGTGATATGGTATAGGAAGTTGATCCCTGTATTATATGTTGTTTCGGAGGATAGAATTACGTCTGGCAATGTCGTGTTGCATCACTACGGGAACTACACAGCTGTAACACTGTAACGTGCATGCACAGAGCCTCCTCATGTCTCACAACCATTGCTTGCAGGTTGTGCTTCGCCAATTTCTCCGTCTGAACTGACATACATATTGATGGATTCAACGTGTGGACTTGGTAAGGCACGAGTTGTGGCTGTAAACGCTGCGCATAGTGCCAGCGTCGTCTGAAATAATGAGAACACCAAACATACACGGTGTACCTCGACAGGAATACTGGCGCTCTATCGACTTCTGCATTTTTTCCCAGCGTAGCATCTTGTGTATCATTTGTGTTGATATCGAAGACTCTACGTTCTTGGGAAAGGTTGCGACGTGCAATATGATATCTGCGAATCTATGCATAGGACTCTGACGCGTCAGATCCTGTTGGGGCAGAATACATGATCTTGGATAAGGTGGGTTGCCAAAAAACTAACATATCTCGTCTAGGATACTTCACCCATACACTACGCACCCAAAGTTCAAGGGACCCCTGCTAACCAGAACTGGGGGATCTCTCCGAGGAGGTCAAAAAGACCGTAGTGACGCAGGTTGCACACTATTTCACGGAGATATGCTATCTTCGATTTGAAAGCGCAGGATCTCTTTGCTTGAGCCCTCTTTCACCTCACTTTGTTGTTTGATCGATAATAAGCACGCCGTTCTACCGCGCTCTTGATGGTGTTGTCCGGATTCCCGCCACGCCTGTCTTGCAAGACGTCAAAGTTTGCTATGCCCTTTTGGTGCCCAATATAAACGCACGTGTGATAGATCGATACCGATTCGAGTCGAGTCACTGGCTTTATCGACTTTGAAGTAGCCACCATCGCGCCTCTATGGGAGTGCGCAGTGATCCCACGATGGCTGCAAGATGTGGATGGCCCAGAGTCCAGTTACGAAGGCGGGACCAGTGAAGAAAGAAGAGTCTTGCATGCTGCTTTTCTTTCAGCAATGGAAGGGTCGGCTCGATACCTGGAGTGGAGAGGCGTATCAGATGGGTCGTCCTTTTCGTCGGCTTACAGACATGTTGGACTTCCAGGGAAATGTTTGCGCTTCTAACGACCATGGTATCTGGTTGGATGAATGTCCCGAATGGGCCAAAACCCACCCCAGGATGGGTTGCCTGAAACGCACCATAAAATTGATACATACCTCGTAACTCTTTCTCAATCTATAATAACAAACATGGAACATAGAATATGCTGTCTTGTTTCCTGGCGACATGGGAAACAGATGAATATGTTAAGAACAATAAGTATCAATCTCAAGTTCGAGCATTGCAGGACTCACGTTGGCTATTCATATGCAAGCCGAAGGTAACTCGGACTCAGGCGAATCATTTTCATCGCAATAACCTCCCTTGGCGCGAGGGCGATCGCGTGGAACACGTAGGCGAGGTCTGAGGTTGGAAGGAGAAGTTTGTCGGATCGGGAGAGCTATTTACGTGCTTTGCGGGCGACAAATCTCTGTGTTTGGTTAACGTTAGGTTTGGGTGGGGATGGAGAATAGGAACGGGTGTGAATAGAGATGGGTAGAGGGATGGAAGGAAAGGGGAAGCATGGAAATGAAAACGAGAAACACACCTCGACAGGAATACTCTTTCCCGCGAGTTTCTGCCTAAGCCCTTGGACGTTCTCCATCAGCTACTTCGCTTCTGCGTGCTCGTCGAGCGTGGCCAGGCATGCTGCCTCGCCGTACTTGTATGTTGCTTTGGACCACTAGGTGCAGCGAGGTGATAATGAGATATTGACGGGTGGGCAGTAGAGAGATAGAGTATTTGGAAGGAAAGATATCGAGAGATAAAGGGAAAAGATTGACACACGAACGAAACAATCATAAGCGAACACGAACCAAACGAAGGAAAGAGAAACTCACCGTAGCCTCACCTCCAAGCTTCCCCCACCACGATCTGCTTTCCGCGACTCTGCATAAAAGAACCCATCAGTATCCTTGAAACGCACGCATATACCTACACAAAAACCAAACCCCACAAAGCACAAAACCAGTGAAACACGTAGAGATCAGAAACCTACCTCCGGAGCCCCAAACAAGCAACTGCACTCTCCCACAAAATGTGGTGCATTGCGTCTGAGCTTGTGCAGCACGTTTGTATTGTGCGAGGGCTTTTGAGTTGGGAATGGATGAGGGCGAGACAGCCTGTGCCGAACAGGAAGAAGACACCTGTTTTTGTCCTGGTGGAGCGAGCGCGCGAGCGAAACAGTGGATGGTCATTAGACAGCGCAACGAAATAATACACAATACACACCACTCGGATACCTCTTCGAATTCCACTCCGACACTCTCGCAGCCATACGCACATCCACGCCTTCAAATGTAAATGCAGAGAGACCAAGGTGCAAGATGCATCGATGAGTAGTGACATATTACAGATCGCACGTCAGACACCTTCTGTGTCTGTTAAATCCATGTTAGCAATGTAGACTTTGCACAGGCACTATGAGCTCTATTTGAAAAACGAATGCCGGTAGAAGAACGATAACACAAAACATGACTGCTCACCCTTCTCGACCACCCACCCATTTGTACCCCACTACCCCAGCCCACTCCAACAACTCTTCCCTAAACTTCCTATCACCCCTATACCCCAAAAGCTCCACCAGCGCAAGGAGTTTTCCAGGCATCCACGAGGTGGGACATGGTGAGGCCTAGATATACGTCGGAGCGGAAATGGGGGTCCATGGATGGAAGGCGGAGGGACGATGTGAATGGGAGCGGAGGGACGGTGCATTGATGGTGGGATAATGGATGCGGGGACATGAGTTCATGTGTACATGCGAGTCTGGGGAAAAGAGAAGGGGGAGGGGACGTGGAAGGTGTGACGGAGATTGCAAAGCTTGCAGTGCTTCAAGTTGATTGTGGCTGCGTTTCTTTGATATCTGCTCCCGCTTCTGCGCCTCCTCATGATGTGGAATTGGAATTGGGATAGCAACTAGCAGCTCTGGATGTACAATATGAACTGGCAGCGACTGAGGCCGCTTCGGATCAGTGAGAATATATTAGCTATAGGGAGCACAGTTTCCTCCAATTGCGGTGCGTAGCTTGATCATCTTAGTATCCGGGGAGCTGCTCCAGTGCTCTATAACCAACGCTCCTTGTTGGGTAATACCATAAGCCTGAGGCGCTGAAGAGCTCGAAATCTTTTGTACTTGCCCTGTCAAATGTGTCATACACGGCCGATCGGGCTCAATTTGGTTAATTTAAAATTTTCCCCAGTACTACTACTCCGGACTCCGCAAACTCGTCGAGTCATTGTGTCGATGTCTCAAATCAACTCCGTCCACCGAATAGCCTCAGAGACTTGTCAATAGGCAACTAAGGTATGTCTAGGAAGGAAGGAAAGAGGCAATAACGGAAACAAAAACGCACCTCGACACGATCGAATCCTGAGTTTTCCCTGATTCTGCAGAAATTCAGCATCAGCAATCGCGCAACTATCCAGCTCCTCCATCAATCTGTTCAGAGGCTCTGCGCATCTGCGACGCATAGCCTTGATGTAAGAATTCTCTCATAAGTAACTGGTCTTGCAAACTGAGCCCACCCAAGCCCGGTATATCACCGCCGCGATCGGATGATGTCTGGGAAAGATCATCAATAACCACGCCGAAGTAGATTTTAACTCAGGCGTTCCTACCAGTCTGTCTGATGTTGCAAATATCACTCTGACCCTTGCACATCCATCATCATAGTGGTCCGTTCTCTGTCACGATACGGCTCATATAATGAAGTCCTGCGGTTGGTCTTGTTCATCGATGGCTAACATTTTGTGATTCCTGATGGAACTGATGCAGAATCCCCAAAACAGCAAGTTTCATCACGAACAGATATTCCGGTGTTCAAATATTCCGCGGATTGCAGACGTAAGTTACATCAAAGTTCTTCGAACGACGGCTTCTCACTACTATTCCTTTTCTACTTTCTGTGATCAATGAAGATTGTGATTCGAGACACGGCCATTGTCCAGCCTCATCACTATAAAAGCGCTGGACGGTGGTGGGTCTGTACGAACTCCATACGCCTCATCCTGATATGACCATCTATGTCTCAAATGATCCCACTTGGTGGCCATTCCTCAGTGGTACTCAGTTTTCTAGCTATTTTCAAGGTTCGTAGAGAACAAGTGGCATGACGATGTTGACGTCTCGCTATCATTGACTATGGTTTCACAGTTGCATCTTTCGCTGTGGTGGTGTACGATTGGGGTGAGCGAGATAATGCTTTATGAGGGGATCATTGATATATAAGTATGTGGTACTCAAGCATTAACATTCGCACAAGAGGTTAGTTGATGTCATAATCTGCGCAGCAATCTCACATATCTGAGAATGCTGTAATAGTTCGAACTCATCTGGGTGAGCAGAGTCCCGTATCAGAAGCAAAGCAATGCGGCTAACTCGGGGCAGAGGCAACGCTGGTCCTTCATGACCATTCTGTATATTTGTGTACGTTATTTCATGAGCGAAGTCGACATTTTGTGCTGACTTCAACATATGCTAGGTCCGCTACATTGGATTACTATATTCTCTGTATGTATGCAAGGCTAACACGTTGACACCGCACTGTACTGATCAACAATATGAATCAGCACCTACGCACTATGTATGTGTCCCCAAATACACTCTGTTCATTTCTTCTGACTGGCAGCATGTAGTCTTTCTCCCAGTCCCGGTGACAGACATAGTGAGTATTCGGCAGCGACGCCTGACACTCCCATTCTCATTCAACTACTAACTGCACTCCTACACAGGGGTGAGTGACAATCTCAGACAACTTGATAGTTAGATATGACTGCAACAGCTGTAAGTTCATTTGAAACATTGAGTCGATCAATGCACCTCTGACACTGGGTTTTCCAGGCAACATCCTTTATTTCATAATCATATGGATACCTGTCGTCGTCAATGCCATGCTGGGCGGTGAGCTCACTTGCCGTACCTTACTGATACTGACTTGACTGAAATATCATCCAAGCCATCATGATGACTCGGATACACGCCATGTATGGGCGATCCAGCAAGATTCTCATCTTTCTTGCTGTACTCTTGCTGGTTTTCACAATTGCCACCGGAGTTGTGTCGGTAATTGCAAACCTGGGTTATTCAGGGGGTAAGCTTTAATTATTGATGACGGACTTGAGCACACGGGACTCATGGAAAATACCAGGGGAGGCCGTATTGTCTGGTTACTATGTCTGTCTTTACAGTCTTAACACAGATGCGATATTTCTGAATTATGACGTGGTCATACCCACCGTAATATGGGAGATCCTCGCCTTTCTTCTTGCAATCCGGATTGTTATAAAACACTTCCGTGAACTGCAACAATTGCAGAGAGGATCGACCATTAGAGACTGTTTCACGGTGCTAATGCAAAGTCACATGTTGTACTTTCTAGCGTGAGCTCGGTGATTTGTATGTCGTTATCCTGTTTCGCTGAAGTTCCGCACATGCTAGCTTTGTTGTCACGGCTTGCTTTTCTCTTGGACAACTGTCTCCAACTATCACGGTGCGCTGACCTGCGACTGGCATCTCCATCTGACAACTCCTGGTCATGTCTACAGTTCTCAACTGGTTTGGGAGGTGATGTGTATGATGGCATTCTCAGCATTGCCCAGGTGTTACAGATGTGTGTGCTGGGACCACGTCTGATCCTCAGCGTTCGTGAATATAACACCAAGCTCGTGGCCAAGTCCGACGAGGGAACACACATGACGTCGATTGCTTTCCAGGCTGGTGGAGATGCGTCGACTGGCGGAGATGTGTAACACTGGAACCATCCAAGTGATCAACCCTCGATAGTGGGCAGGGGACATGTATATATTTGATTTCAGTTTCGTTGTGGTATTTAAGGATAGGTGATTTGGAGGATATATGTAGGAACTTCGTCCTGGTATTTATTTCGTGTTTTGAAGGATAATATTATGTCTTGGAAATGTCATGTTACATGGCTACTGGAACTACCTGTCAACTTATGCGTGCACGGAGCCTACCGACGTCTCGCAATCATTCAACGAATACGGATTTGTGTTTCTACTTCTCTACCTAAATATGATGGATCCAATACGTGGGCTTCGCAAGGTGCGAGTTGTGATCGTAAACGGATGCCGTCTGGGAAACACTGGGATAGTACCAGTGTCGTCCGAAGTCATGAAAACACGAGAAACGCACCTCGACAAGAATATTGTTCCATAAGGTGTTCTGTCTCATCGTTCAGCCCTTGTATGCATGCGCTCCATCAACTTCTGCGTATTTGCCCAGCATGGCATCCTGCTTCATCGTATGAGTATGTCGTTTTGGACCGCTAAACATTACAATATTTGCGCAAGTATGACAGGAAAAGTCCCTAGGAGCATTTGGACCCGCAGCGGGTTCGCTGCGTCAGCGAGACCTAAAACGTTAATCAGGTATGTCACGGTATGGACTGTCGACATCACCCAACTGCCGGCACATGATATGCATCAGCATTCTCGCCATCTTTCAACGCTGCGCATGATTGTCTTTCATATAAGCTGACAGTGGTGGTATAAGAACTGTCGCGTTTTAGTCGTCCCGGTCCCTTCCACTTCAGCCTTTGGAAGTCGAAGGTGCTCGCGTTTATTTCCATTGCGATCGACATCTTGGATTGCCATCCAAGAAATCTGCAACTGGGGTGGAAATCTTGTACACGGCCGCTAAAGCAGTCCCTGCTATTTGGGCGAGTCCGCACCGTATGGAGCTGTGTAGTAGAAGTTCGCATGATTCTTCCGGAGTGCCTGTGGGTATGAAATGAGTCGGCACAATGTGACATAACATTTATCACACATACCAGTAGGAGGAAAGGCGTCCGATGGCATGTCTGTCACGTTTGATCAATGTTTCATAGAATCAGACAAGATGCGGAAGATTCAAATTGGACCATAGGATTCAAAATGTCCCTATGATATTTGACCGACAGCACAAGGTCTCCCTGAGTATACTATGTCAACTCGTAAAACATCCATATGCATCAGGATCGTCCAGCTCAGCCAGATATCTAGACGCAACTCCCATAAGCCCCCCCAGGTCCAAACCAACGATATGTATGTAGGTATGCAGGTATCACCCAATTGCAAGTAAGCAAAACCACCACGCGCGGATAGACAGAAAGACAGCACGTATCGATAGATATACGAATAGATATGACGTGAAACTGGGTCCGTCAGTATGCACGGGTATCACAACAGGCGGTTCTGATCTAATGCTTCTAACGCTGCATTCGTCCTTATGTGAAGTGCGTTCTGCAACAATCAAGTCAGTCTTCGTTCGTTCTGCTCTAGGACACGTTTCGTACCTCTAAACTGTATTTACTCTGAAAATGAGACATCCAACAGTGATGAGACGGAGAAATATTGACGAATCCAAAGCAGCAGTCACTCGACGTACCTTTCGCCCAGCAGCGTTCACCTCAAGCGGCTTTCCAGAAATCACAAGGTTAAACTGAGTCCTTGCACCGTCCTGGTCGCCTGATCTCGCTAGCAATCTTCCGTACTCAAAATCTAAGAAAAAAGCAAATCAGAAAGTCGGCAAATTCTGAATGAACGATGGAGCAAAACACACTCACACGCAAAATACACGATATAGTGGTCCAAATTGATGTTAGGTCCGTGCTTGAAGACAGCACGGAATGCACCTTCCGAGTACGCGCGCGCGTCCTCCGGTGAGAACGAGATTTTTCCGTCAGGCTCGAGCTCAGCGTCCGGGTCCTAGATGGACGTGCGTCAGTGAGAGTATTTAATGGTCGTGAAGAATTGTTGGAAGACGAAATGACGGGCAGGGAACTTGTTACCCCTCACGAAAACGATCCTCGAGATCATCAGGACCTCCTGAGCAAGAAAGAGCCAATGCCCAAACACGCTAATCCCAACGAAAAAGCCCGACACAAAAAACACACACGCACCGGATATGCCACAAACCGCCAACACCCGCCCTCCAAAAACCGTGCAAGACAGACATCATCCCAATACCCACTGCGCGACTCCAGCTTCTTATCATTTCCTTTCTTAACCCCACTCGCCTTCCCACTACCCACCCCACCACCACCACTTTCACTCCCTTGCGACGAAAGCACCAACCCCAACTCTCCCAAAGCACCACCAACAGCAGGAATGATCTCCCTCGCAATAACCTCCCTAGGCGCATGGGCGATCGCGTGGAATACGTAGGCGAGCTCTAGGGCTGGGAGAAGAAGTTTGTCGGATTGGGACAGGTATCTACGGGCTTTGCGGGCGACGAATTTCTGTGTGTTTGGTTAGCGTTGGGTTTTTGGATGGGTTGGAGGTTGGTTTGGGGATGGGTAGAGGGATGGAAGGGAGGGGGAAAGCATGCAGGAAGCAAGTAAATGAAAACGAATAACACACCTCGACAGGAATACTCTTCCCTGCGATTTTCTGCCTCAGCCCTTGGACACGCTCCATCAGCTTCTTCGCTTGTGCGTGCTCGCCGAGCGTGGCTAGGCATGCTGCCTCGCCGTATGTGTATATTGCTTTAGACCACTTGATACACCGAGATGACAATACGTGATTGAGGGATGGGGAGTAGAGAGGTCAAGGAATTGGGCAGAAAGAGATCGAGAGATAGAGGGGAAAGATTGGCGGACAGAGAAGACGATTATAAGCGAAAACAAACCAAAAGAAGGGCAGGGAAGCTCACCGTAGCCACTCATCCAAGCTTCCCCCACCACGACCTGCTTTCCGCGACTCTGCATAAAACAACCCATCAGTATCCTTGAAACGCACGCATATACCTACACAAAAACCAAACCCCGCACAGCACAAAACGAGCGAAAAACACAGAGCTGAAACGTACCTCCAAAGCCCCAAACAAGCAACGGCACTCTCCAACCACGAAATATGGTGCAAATTCCTGTACTGTATCTGAGCTTGTGCAGCGCGTGCGTAGTAGGCGAGGGCTTTTGAGGGTTGGGAACGGACGAGGGCGAGACGGCCTGCACCGAACAGGAAGAAGACGCCTGTTTTAGTATTGGTGGAGCGAGAGAGTGAAGCAGCGAAGGTACATCAGACAACGCAGCGAAACAACACAAAATACACACGCACCATTCGGATACCTCTTCAAATTCCACTCCAACACCCTCGCAGCCTTACGCACATCCACTCCTTCAAATGTAAACGCAGAGAGAACAAGGTGGAATATAAGTAGTGACATATCACAGATCGCACGTCGGACGCCTTCTGCGTCTGTTAAATTCATGTTAGCGTTTTGGACTTTGTACAGACATTATGGGCTCCATCTAACAATTCGAAAACGCTATTTGAAGAACCATAATACAAAACACGACCACTCACCTCTCTCGACCACCCGCCCATTTGCACCTCACCCCCCAGCCCTCTCCAACAACTCTGATCCAAACTTCCTATCGCCCTTGTACCCAAACAGCTCCATCAGCGGGAGGAGCTTTGCAGGCATCATACTGAGCACGAGGTAGGACATGCCGGGCCTAGGTATACCCCGGAGCGGAAATGGGGGTCTAGGGAGGTATGGGTGCATGGATGGTGGGGTGGGAGATGATGGGAGCGGGGATGTGAGTTCGTTTGTAGATGTGAGCTTGGGGAAGGAGGAGAAGAAGAAGGGGACGCACGTAGAATGTATGACGGAGGAAGACCGGGTTATCATCATCAACTGCTCAGCGGGTAGTAGATATCATGGATGTAAGATGAATCGGGCGATCGGGATTTTCACATAGGCATATGAGCCTTGTTAAAATACCTTCCAAGATTGAGATGTTTTTATTGTGGACGAAAGGTGTGTCTGGTTGAAGTTGCACTTGCAGTCGGTGAAAATTTCGGCGTGATCAATGGTTGCAATTGGTCAAGAGAGTGAGGCTATTATTAGACTTCAATGTACTTTCTTTCCGTCTGGTGTCAAATATGTTATTTTCTTTTCACCAGTCTATGTTTACGCCCTCGCCTGTCTATGATTCACCGAAAAAAGTGTCCTGTTTCGGATGTCAACCTACCCACTGGTGTGCCATCGACGAATCACTCAGGATGAGCAATTTCGATATTGTCATGCAAGCAGACCTGGTACCATATGACATACATTACCAGTGCGTATTGTCTGAACCGCTTCTCTTTCTTATTGTAACTTGACAGCTTGGCGTTTCTGGCTACATTCTGGGTAGGCTTGTCCCTATCTATTCCCGTCCGCCGTTAAATTCGATTATCCAGATATGATTATGCTTATTCAGTCCACGAACTTGAAGAGGTGATCCACCTGTGCCGTGATACGCCTTGGCTTTGATATGGATGCTAATACATTGTTTATAGTAAAAAATCCTGCTTCGGTTGCGCTGAACAAAGATAAAAAGCCTTTTTATTGTTATACGACATGTCCCCCTTTTTCTCATCTCCAAGAACCCACTATACTGTGCGTTCATCTCATCCCGATAATGGACTGACATATTGTGCTTCAGTGACCTTCAGCTCGAACGAGACCCCCACGGTATGTGGACGTGCAGCAGACCTACTCACTGACAAATGTCGCTTACTGCGTGACTTTGCCAGAAATGCCGGATATACGCATCGGTTGCTATAAAATCCATCGTGCTCGAGTGCTTTGCCAGGTTGGAAAACAAGTACTGGTGCCGGGACCTTGCAAATACTGCTGCGGCAACTGCCACGAACTCATGGGTTGTTCGTCCATCGGCGTCACAGCGTTCAGAATATTGTCCTGAACCTCTCTCAAAGTCAAGGGGTGTTTCTCATCCCGACTGCAAGCTTCATCTCTCATTTTCCCACCCAGATACAATCCGAAATAGTTTCTGCTCTACGATCAACCCTCGCACATGCCATAAAGCTCCTACAATGGTAGCACCAGCATTTATGTTTTTAGAACATGGAGCACGCGCTGGAGTGTTCTTCTGATGGGTAACTAGTGTTAGTGAGTAATATAACGGAATTCCGAGGTACACTGCTTATGGACGACAGATTACCCGAGGTGCTCGAACAAATGGAATATTCAGCTGACGACGTCGCAGCAGCCACGAGTTTGCGATACTTAGGGGTGCGTTGTTTACTAATACGAGGGCGAGTTCATTATAGATATACCATGTGCTGCCACCAGTATCTATACAGTGCGTACGGTCGGTATTTGCTTCTTCTTCGTCCTCACTTGTCAGTTCAGCGGCTCTGGCTACATTCTTGGTAGGTTTGTCATGCACCTGTTCTGTGATACTCGGTTTTGACATCGATGTTATGCTATTTAAAGTAGACATCCGTGTTTCGGTCGCGCCATACCAAAGTATGAATTGACATGCTGTATTTCAGTGAACGTCGCCCCGAACGAGAACCCCAATGTATGTGAATGTGTAGTGGACCTACCCACTGCCAGCCAACGACACTTACTGAATGCCTTCGTTTGCAATGCAGGATATTGCTTTCTATTTACTCATGTACGTGCACGGTACATGCTGCATGCACGTCCTTACCAAGCGCCGCTCTTCCCTCACACAGGTCTCGGAGTGATATCCCTGACTTGCTCTGAATGTATCTCTCCTTCTCCCGTGACACGTACGTGCTCCTGATCCAATTTATTCAGTTCATCCTCAGAAAGTATGCGCTTTGGAACAGCAATACAATCGTGCTCGTGGCCATAAACGCTCTCACCACACCCAAACTTATGGCTGATGAATCGGTCAGGCCATCTTCAATCTCTCGGCATTTGATTTACAGGTATTGCCACGTCTCATGGTTCGCGCTCTCACCTTCCCCAGTACTATTTGAACATGCTCACCCTACTTTCGCGGTTATGGCTAGCGCGATCCCAGGCATACCAGGCTACCACCGCCACTTGTACAGTGTACAATTGGTCATACCATGTACTTTCTTGTTCATGTTTCAACTGGGTATGTCGCCGGGAACTAACTCATAGGAACACATCGAGTCAGGAGAATACCGATACCCGTACAATGTTTCGAGTTTCCTATCGACGATGATATACTATGATACTGCAGCCACGTCTGAAATATTCCGCAATCGTCCAGTTGAATGGGCTCGTCTTGCTCGTTTACCTTCTCGGGCGTCCGGCGGAGGATCACCGAGACACCGCAGATCCTCGCATGATCCATAGCCAACGGGCATACTGTTGACAATTCAAAATGTGTATTGATGCATTTACGAAGGAATTGTACTTAGCAAAAAATGACACCAGCTGCAATGATACTGGTGAGTGTTGTGTCGAGTTAACTCGTGGAACAGAGAAAAATACGTAACCACTACCAGTGAGCGCTGAACGGTTCGCTGGCCTCAAAGTTTCTCGATTACATAAGCAACGTGTCTGCGAACTTGAAGTCCCCATGGGTGTCTCAGTAGTTCGTCGTTTATATAAATATCCTCTGTGCGAACATGCGGCAGCCCGCCCGTCCATTGACTCCATTCTGCGTGCCTTCCTCGTTCCTTTTACACAAAGAAACCTCATAAGGCTCATCCTCACCTGTCCTTCCTCGTTCCTCGATGACTCATGAAGACAATATTCGTCGGAAGAAACTCTGGCGGCTGAAGAAAAGTCGTTCAGACCCTCATCTGGCAGAGGAAAGAGCCAGGGAGCCAGTCAATAGTGTGTGTACTTTCGTATTCACAACCATGTATTGTTTCTAATCGTTACAGTCGTCCCCTCTCCCGCCCTCGAGGAATGAAATTCGCGGACGATCCCCGGGGAGATTTCGCAAGTTCTTTGCCAAGGTGCCCAACCCCTTCCAACGAAGCGCTCGACAGTCTCCCAACCCTCAAACCACCGCTGCGACCTCCAGCACACAACATATCCCACCTACTCAGATAACCCAGGTATGTATAATCTCAACTCTGTGCATATCCGTGTGCGATGATTGCTACTGTAGGATCCTTCACCACACATCACTCCCACTCCCGAGCCGAATATTGAGTTGTCTCCGAATCCAAGGACTGCAGAAGTAAGTTCAACCAACGTTGTTGGGAATATTCTTTTGATATTGTCCTAACATCTACAATCAGGCTGAACATCTCGAACCGAAGTTTGTGAACGAAAGAATCACTAGCGCCGCCAAAGGTCTCACAGGTATCGGCCTTGTCCCACCAATTATCCAAAATGCTTCTTCAGCACCCGACAACTTACAATCTGTTTCCGATACGATCTACAAATCCTCTGCGTTGCTTGAACCCTTGAAGGCGTTCAACTCCATTGCAAACGGGATTGCCGACGTATGGGCATATATCTTTGTTTCGTACGTGACTAACTTTCATATGTATGTAGGTACATCCCTACGTGAAGGTAGCATTGAGTATCTTGACTTGCTCGTCCAAGGTCAGCTTGTTTCAATATCATCGCCTTCACACGTTAACAAAGTTTTGGCGACAGATGATTCTCGATCAGGCAAACCGCGATGATGCTGTTCTTAGTCTCCTCACGAAGATCTCAGCCGTCTATACTTTATTAACGGAACGAGATGGATTGGCTAGGATTGCGTCTATGCTAGAGATATGTGGAAAGATTGCACGACAGACGCTCGAGTGTGCCGATTTCATCGTACATTACTCGGAGATGACGAATTTCTGTGAGTCGTTCCCACTGCATCGTCGCCCAAGACTCAATCTCTCTGTATAGGGCGAAGACTTGGCAAGCACGTCTTGAAACAAACAGAGGCCGCGATCCAAAGCTACAACAATGTTCTCGACAATCTCATGCAACAATTACGAGATCAAATGGCTCTCACCACCGTCGAGACTGTCCACCGTATCGGTAAGAATGCCTTTCCGTTCTTTCTGAGGCCTCTCTGACATTTGATACCAATGATTTAGCCGAGGACCTGGACGTTAGCGGCATGGAATATGTGCCTGGTGCTGGACGGAATACCTCCAAGAATTGTCTTCCAGGCACTCGGGAGGCCATTTTGTCGGAGGTCAAGTGCTGGATCCGTAGCACGGGAGAAGACGTGCAGCAGGTCCTATGGTTGTCTGGCACTGCGGGGAAAGGAAAATCAGCCATCGCGCATACCATTGCCAACTGGTCTCATGAGCGTGGGGGCATGCGGGCTTGTTTCTGTTTTGACCGCACAAGGGAAGCCGAACGCCGCCACGAAAAGATATTCACCACAATCGCACGCAACTTGGCTGATTGTGATATTACCATGCGGGGGGCATTAGCGCGTGCGGTTCATGATGACATCGAGCTCAAACACACGATTGACATCTCCAGACAATGGCAGGAGTTAGTCGTAGGACCGATCGGCGAGGCTTCGAAAGCAATCACTGCGCCCGCAGTGATCATTATCGATGCGTTGGACGAGAGTGGCGACCCCAAATCCCGGGAACAAATCCTTCGTCTGCTGTCCGGAAAGGCGGACACTCCTTCCTCCCAGCCCACTAACTTACCAGCAAATGTCCGTATCATCGTCACTTCCCGTCCACTCCAAGATATTCGCGAGGCCCTAGATGCATCACATGTCCGCCATGTCTCCATGGATGATATCCCTCCTGCGTCCACACACAGTGACATCCAATTATACGTCTCCACCAAGCTCGTGGACCTGCGCAACTTCGACCATACGCACTTCCAGACACTTGCTGAGAAATCAGACGGCCTGTTTGAATGGGCCCGTCTCGCTTGCGAGTATATCAATGATATGAACAGCATTGGCCTGGATCCGATAGGTCGCTTCGATGCTTTGGTTGCTGGCACATCTCAAAAAGGAACACGCCTGTTGGATGACATGTATGCGCGCATCTTAGCAGCAATCATGCCGATGGACGCACGTGAGGAATCCATCCCCGTGTTTCGCTCAGTGATGGGGCAAATCCTTTCCTCGTTGGAACCACTTCCCATGCCTGCGTTAGAGGCTATGCGACTGCACTTTCCTGATGGATGCAACCATTACAAAGTAGACCGGGTCATTAGGCCATTGGGCTCTCTGTTGACCGGCATCACGGATTCTGATTCTCCCATTCGTCCTCTCCACGCGTCCTTCTACGATTTCCTCACAGACACATCGCGGAGCCATGACTTCTTCGTTGATGTATCGGCGGTACAAAGTGATCTTGCCTTTGCCTCGCTTCGGGTCATGGACTCGAAGCACGGACTTCGCTTTAACATCTGCTCCTTGGAGAATTCATACTTGCCCAACTCTTCCGTCCCTGACTTGGAGAAACGAACAAAAAAATCCATTGCGGCCGAGCTATCATACTCATGTCGATTCTGGGGGACTCACATCGGCGCTTCGTCCTTTGAATCATCGCTCGCTAAGGAAGTTGAAGCTTTCTTCGATGGAGAGCGCCTCCTTTGGTGGTTGGAAGCACTGGCTCTGATGAAAAGTCTCCGCGGCTCAGTAGACTCACTCTTGTCTATCGCAGATTGGGTCACGGTGCGTGTCTTGAGCATATTCTTAGCCCAATAGATGCTGACGAGTAGTGGGGTGGTCATAGGGTCATGCCGAGTGCATGAATATCAGTGATGCTACCAGGGACACGCTTCGCTTCGTTCGAACCTTCGCACCCACCATTTTACGCAGCACTCCTCATTTATACTTGTCCGCCCTGCCGTTCGCTCCTACGCAGTCGAGAATATTCCGCAAGTTTGCTGCAAAGTTTCCTCACACCCCTCGCGTTGTTGCTGGCCATGTCGCAAATTGGCCTCAGATCGAAAAGATACTCCACGTGAATGCCAAGGTTTGCTCAGTTGCAATGTCGCCAGACGGAAAACGCATCGCATGTGGTTTATACGACAATACCATCCAGGTGTGGGATATGGAGACTGGCGAGGCATTGTGTACCCCTCTCCGAGGCCACACTAGCACCGTGATGTCGGTCGCATTCTCGCCGGATGGAAAGCACATCGTGTCAGGTTCATGGGACCGTACAGTCCGGGTGTGGGATGCCGTGACAGGAAAGGCCTTGGGTTCCCCTCTCATAGGCCACACTGACTCTGTTACATCTATTGCAATCTCGTCGAACGGAAATAAAATCATATCTGGTTCTGAAGACAAGACAATCCGGGTGTGGGATATGAAGACTGGCGAAGCATTTGGTCACCCTCTCAGAGGGCACACTGGCTATGTTCACTCGGTCGCAATTTCGCAGGATGGGAAACGCATCGTGTCCGGCTCGAATGACAAGACAGTCAGGGTGTGGGATATGGAGACTGGCGAGGCATTTGGTCACCCTCTTGAAGGGCATACCGACTACGTTCAGTCGGTCGCAATTTCTCAGAATGGGAAATATATCGTGTCCGGTTCGCACGACAAGACGATCCGGGTGTGGTATATGGAAACTGGCGAGGCATTAGGTGCCCCTTTCCGAGGGCACGCTGAGTCCGTTCTGTCAGTCACAATCTCATCGGACGGAAACTGCATTGTGTCCGGTTCATATGACCAGACGATCCGAGTGTGGGATTTGAAGACTGGCGAGGCATTAGGATCCCCTCTTCAAGGCCACACCAACAGTGTTCTGTCTGTTGCCATCTCGCAGGATGGAAACCGCATAGTCTCTGGTTCAAGAGACAACACGATTCGGGTGTGGGGTGCCGACACTATTGTGGGCAAGGCATCGGTTTCTGCCCTCCAAAACCACGCTGACTCCATTAATTCTATTGCAATCTCGCCAAATGGGAAGTGCATTGTGTCCGGTTCAGATGATCGGACAGTTCGGGTGTGGGACATGGCGACTGGCGAGGCATTGGTTGCCTCTCTCCAAGGGCACACTGACTCCGTTCTGTCTGTCGCAATCTCGCCCGATGGCAAGCAGATCGTGTCTGGTTCACAAGACACGACCATCTGGGTGTGGGACATGGGGACTGGCAAGGCATTGAGTGCGCCTCTCCAAGGGCACACCACCACTCCTGTTAACTCCGTCGCAATCTCATTGGATGGGACCCGCATTGTGTCTGGTTCATTTGGCATGATTCAGGTGTACAATGCAGCGGAGTCCGGCAAAGCATTATGTACTCCTCTCCAAATTGAAAAACCCTCTGACATTGTGTCTGTCGCAATCTCGCCGGATGGAAGCTCTATCGTGTCTGGTTCAGGTGGCGGTACAATCAGGATATGTAATGCAGAGACTGCAAAATTATTGGGTGCCTCTTTCCGAGGGCACACTGGTGGAGTTCTGTCTGTCGCGGTGTCGCCGGATGCGAAATGTGTCGTGTCGGGTTCAGGTGACAAGACTGTCCGGGTGTGGGATATGGAGACTGGCAAGGCCTTGGCATCTCTCGAAGGGCACACTGACTGGGTTCGCTCTGTCGCAATCTCGCAAAATGGCCAATACATTGTGTCCGGCTCAGATGACAAGATGATCCGTGTGTGGGATATGAAGACTGGTGAGGCAGTGGGTGCCCCTTTCCGAGGGCACACTGATTATATTATGTCTGTCGCAATTTCACCTGATTGCAAACACATCGTGTCTGGTTCACAAGACAAGACCATCCGGGTGTGGGACCTAGAATTTCTTAACCGGCACCAAGTCTTCACATCCGCAATATGCTTCTCACCTGACCCATCTCATGCCCTTCATTCCGCCTCGTCCTTTCTCTCAGATTCTGAAGCCCCAGCTCCTTCCGGTCCGAACAAGGAGGGATGGGTTGTAGGTCCCGAAGGACGCCTTCTTCTATGGATCCCACCCACTTTCCACCCGGCGACGTTCGCCCAGGGCAACATGTTGGTCATACCCACCAACGCCCTACAGCTGGATTTGAGTTGTGTCGCGCATGGCACATCGTGGCACAAGTGTCGAACTCAGGAGACAGCATCATCTTTGTGATAGATATCTGTTGGGTCACGCCATGGGCATGTGCTTTGTTGATTGACTGACGATGAACATTCTACACGAATTTCGTACGATACATATTTGCCTTGTTGCGATGCTTCATTACAACTTCATTTATTCTGTTCTGCTTCATTTACTACTCCCCGACATACCGCTGAACATTTGTAAAGCCCGAATCAATTGCGTTTTCATAGTCTTCCTCCATTACTATGCTACTTTGCTTTCCTGTTTATTGTATCTTGGATTAACCGTGCAAGCCAAAACTCGCCCATGCAGGTCCAGAGAACTTGAACTGTATCTCTCGACAACGGTCACTTTCATCAGCAAAACCCAAATGGGGTATGTGGCACTGCATATTGCCGTACAGTGACTCAGGGTTCGCAGGAAGGTCCCCCCAAGAGGTGTGGGAATTAAGAATCTAGAACACTAAGCTGGCACATCGGGGATCCGAATATTTAAGACTGGTTTGAATGTCGTGCGAAATGTCAAGATAATACTTAATATTTAGGTTGTCGTCTTAGCAGATGTAAAATTTCAAATGTTAAAGAGGTCTTGCATGACAAGAGAAATATAAAGTATCAGCGAACATTTTCTTACTGTCTGAATGTCAATGACAACAAGAAATATAAATATATCTTTAATGCTGGCATAAACTTCGAAATGAAACTTCACATTTAAGACTCGAAAAAACTTCAATTTTAGCACGTGACTGAACATCTGCTCATGTATGAAGTTTAGACCGTCATTTAGACGGGCGTTAAAATTCAAAATACCCCCTGACAATAAAATGTGAAAATAAATCATCAAGTTTTATCTCTAGATAAAACCGATCGCCCACTCATGGCTGAATCATCGCCCACTTACAACGTCATCGCCCACTTGAGTTTGAGATGCTAAATATTAGGGGAACTAGACGATAAGTTATAGACACAAGCCGCTTGATGCCTTTCGGTTAGAAACACGTGTTAACGCACTCTTATTCAAATGACGGGGTGGACAGCTTATATATTGTAAATGTACGCAAAACTATGTAGTAGAGTGAAATTGAAAATCAATCCTGTTTGACAGTAGTTAGACACCGGTGATTTCTCGAGGTGAATTGTACTTACACGAGATAGAGATAGTATGACTACAGTATCACTCGAAACTGCCCATCGAGCAAAGTGACTAACAACCCAGGATACCTTGACATTTTCCAAATGACTACTTGAGCTTGATGAGTACATTTTGGCGGGAAAATGAGGATACATAGCAAATGGATCAATGGACTGATCATGACGCGGGAGGAGCTTGTGGACAGCAAACACCAGTTCACCCGTGGGTGTAGCATAGATATGTTGGATACTGCTGGGGACAGGGGACGATAACCGGTCACCCTGAGAATAATAAAAAACTTGACTATTCCCGACGTGAGTAGAGGCTCTGCTATAGACAATCCCGTTGAATTTTAGTCGTGCGCATAATATTGCTGTGCGTCGTTTGATAAGCGCAAACAAGGCTTCAGGAACAGCCACAGCTACAGCGGAGGAAGGAGCCTGTAAACTGTCATCCAAAGGATCTTCAGCAAGTTCTTCACCGAGAGTTCCAGCGCTCTTGGGAGCATACGTGCTGTCAAACAGAAATTTGCACTCTTGAATAGCCGGCGAACAGTCAGGTCGACTGAGCCAACGGTGAAGTTTTGAAGTTTTGATGAATGAGTATAACATGGTAGTTTCCGACTCGCCTTGAAAAGTCAGTCCTGCTATTACACTGGTGTTCCGTAAAAACTCACCAGTCTTATGGTTTACTGGAAGACGCTGAAGTATTCCAATCAAACGTTCGAAAGGAAAGCACCACCAAGAGTGGGCCGGGCCAAATAGGAGTAGAAAGTCGTATATGTGGAAGGCAGCGTGGTGATTTGGACGCAGAGCGATGTTAGGGTATATCTTCTTCAAATTTCCAACATAAAGCGCAATGTGAGAGCGATACGCGTGTGCTCTCTCTACAGTCGTTGTTCGGGCGCACGTGAGATACACCGCGCAAACAAGTTCCATAGTATGGTCGAGAACAGCTCTAAGGTGAGTGCCGACTTCATCGGAAGGATGCGAGGTACCGGCCCCCCACAAGCTCATGAGGGCAATAGGAATGTAGACAGTGATTAGAGAGCGCCATTCGTCTGCTTTCATCATCCCAGCAGATGCGCTTCCGAAATCGCTTGGGACTGAAGTAAACCAAGATGGAATGGTTATTTGTTGGATGACATCTCGGACACGATGAAGGGCATCTAGAGAACCAAGCTGAAGCTCCTTCTCAGGAGCAGCAAAAGGTTTTCCACAGCGCTGAGAACAAACATAAAAAAGTCGCAACAAAGTAGACATATTAAGAACTTACCCATTCCACGAGAGCTTTGACGTAGTCGATTTTGAACAATCTACTAGATTTCTGGGGAGCGCATCGCAAGGCCTCGCAAACAAACTTGAGAGGTCCCGTATTCTTGCGAAACAGCGAATTTTTTAGGTTATCCAGATTTTCGTCATCGGACGACAACTGGGAAACAAGAAGGGTGCGTATAGCAGCGACCTGAGTCATTTCCTTCGAAGTCATCCCCGGAGGCATATCGCCTAAGTCGCATGAAAAGGCCGGAGGGGGTAAAGTCGATGAAGATGAAGTGGTTGCTGTAGTCAAACCGAGAAGGGTACGAGAGTGATGCTGGACTAAACCTTCCAATATACAATGCATCGGGTCGACAACAAGCTGGTGTGAGGGATCCCAGTATGGCAAACGCCACATCTCTGAATAGCGCACACCGTGAGCTTTGAATAGTTTCTCTCGTTCGGAGGTTGTCGCAGCGTCCCTCCACCGCTCAGCGAACTTCCGGAGTTCATCTTTATCACGAGGTTTCCAGCTTTCGAAGTCCACTCTACCGTACGTGGTCTTATGGTAGCAATTACACGCGCTACAATAAAAATGGCTACTGGTTCCAGCTAAAGAAGCAAGATGACGAGCGGCAGGAAGATCACAAACTGCCAAAACAAT
Organism: Suillus clintonianus; assembly: GCF_016758775.1. NCBI lineage: Eukaryota > Fungi > Basidiomycota > Agaricomycetes > Boletales > Suillaceae > Suillus > Suillus clintonianus. The sequence continues at coordinate 55,871 of NW_024539376.1, forward strand.
AGCGCTGCGAGCGAGCCGGCCAGTGGGAAAACAAGCAGTCTTGGAAAAATTGATGCCGCGCTCCCATGAGTCTACCATGTCATCAATAAGTGGCCGGATGTAGTGATTGAGATGCTCGAGGGACGGTTGTTTCGGACCTGGGATGATTCCTGCAAGATACATGTTTTCGGGCTTATACCTGATATCCAATGGTAGATTCAAGCATGCCATAGAGATGATGCCAGAGGATTTGTTGGCACCACGCAAATTCATGCCCTCCGGATTGAAGAAGTCCACGAAAAGGGCGAAAGCATAGCGCCCTTCATCTCCTCTATCAATAAAAAGTGAACCTGGGTCTGGGCCACAAAATTGACGGAGAAACTGAGCCTCGAATGCGTGTTTCATCAAAGGCGGATGGGGGGAATTGATCGAGTCTTGCAAATCGTCGCAGGCTTGATCCATCGCCCCCTCATATATCTGCACGGGAGAGGAGACCGGCGAGGTAGTCTTTAAAATCGTGGTAAACGAATGTCTTCTTCGGTCGCACTACTCCAACAGGGCCAGGGCTGAGCAATGACTCGCCACATTCGGCCTCTGGCGTGGGGTGGTGTGTGCAACGTTCAGGATATGTAGGAACAGTTGAGCCGTCTGCATGATGTGGGCTGTAAGTGCAGTGACAACTGGGGCAGACTGCATAGACGACAGTTTTCTCAGTGAGATGGAATCTTGAGAGCACGGTGTCGAAACTCTTTGGAATTTGCCTGAGCACATTTTGATGGGAAGAGCTGAGGCTACCATCCAATCTCCGGAAAGTGAGGAATAACATGATTGAAATAAGTCCCAAGAGGAAATCGCAGGCTCGCTTGCTGACCCCCATGATGACTTTACACGTCACAGTGATGAATAAGGCGACCTGTGCGATTTCATCACACTGATCCAGCGGAAAATCATGGTGAACATCTATTGACTATTCAGAACACGATCACGATGAAGATAATCAACTCTTACTGGTATCAAATTCGACTGCTGCACATAAGTCCATTTCGGAGGCTTTTGACTTTTGAACTGAGCTTCTAAGCCATCTATCTCCAACATAATTGCCCTCTTCCGTGTGACCACAATGTCTGCTTTTCGTTTGACGGACTCCACAGCTGTGCGAAGCAATAGTAGCTCGCGATCAACATCATTGGAATTACCTGCAAGTAACAACCGAAAGCACCGCTGAACGCGGAACTCTATGTTATCGAGGACCGTCAAGGCCTTCACAGTTGGCCGATGTATGTTCTTTTGGGAGACGTCGCCAGAAATAGCGACTCTGGGTTCACGGGCAACAAAATGATCTAGCAAAGTGAGTTGCTCAAGATCATCTGCGAGAGCCGTAATAGATAATGGTGGAGTGGGGTTGGGGTGAGAAACAGGCGGTTTGTTGTCGATAAGAGCAAGTGTGTCCAGCTGTGAGACTAACAAATCCGTGATGGCGTTCGTGCGGGGAGAGCCAGCGGCAGCACATTCTGCTTTGGTACGTTTGGTGCGTTGTAAATGTGCAGCCATAAGACGTTCTGCAATGAGTACCCCCTTAGGCGTGCCATCCTCAGCACGATCACCGGTTTCGATGCATTCCTCACAGAAGCACCGTTTGAACAGTGAGCGAGACACAGGCATGAAGAACGGGGCGAATAGCAACGACAGTATGTACCGTCGTTTCTATGAATTGATAAGAGTGAATTGGAGAGCAAGAAACGACTGCGTAGGCAAGCTTTTGAGTCAGACGAACAACAACGATAAAAGAAACAACTCGCAATTTCCAGTAATGAAATAACAAGACAGCAGTAACATCAGGAAATGTGCAGGTGCCTGGGCGCACCTGGTGAGTACCTGGACGTCCTGGCGGTGACCTGGATGGTCTGGCGACCTGGTGAATGTTTCCTTCTCACACATGCCAAACTGAAGTTAGAGAAAACTTTCCGAGTCATTGAGATCTACTAGCTATTCCCTACATGATTTCCTTGTACATAGTGCTTCTTTGTGATCTGATATACCATGAAGTATACTCAGAACACAATTTCATGTGCATGATGATCTGCATACTGATTTACATAGTAAGAATTAAACACATCAAGAGAATGAGCAAAATGAAAACCATCGGGGAGGGGACCGCTGCCAAAGACAGGGATGAGATGAGCACTTCGAAGAATGGTATCAACATGCTCCACAGACTGAACACGAGCTCCATGTGCACCAGTAATCTCAGGCTTCACCTTCCACATGCCCGTCACTGAATCTGGGCCTCTCCCCATCCGTGAAAACCTGTCAATCAACACACAAGGGTATGTCACACCCTCAAAAAGAAAAGAAAAGAAAAGCTTAACACGGCCAATGATCATGCCCCTCATTCCAGCCTTTTCCTGGTCCTCGACGATGAAGACACAATCATATCGTGGATGCTTACGGCGCCACGACGGAGTGCATCGAATTAACTCGCGATGCATGCCGTGAGTCCCAGAGACATCACTGGGTGCCGAGAAAGTAGCCACGGCAGAATGAAACACAGAAATTGGACCGTCGATCTGTGGTAAGTCGTTCCAGTCGATCAGAGCTGCTTCAGGGTTCAATTGGCTGGCAAGGAACTCGCAAGCAAGTAAAGGAAGGTTGGGCTGCTGGAGATGAGCTGCGAGTGTCTCGAGTGTCCGAGGATAGCCACGTTCTGTTGTAGATGTAATTAGTATTGCTATATTCAGATATACTGAAGAACGACGTACGAGGGCTGCGAGCCAAAACAACAGATCCTTGGACTCTTTCAATGTCCGGTGCACCATTCTCGAAACCCTCGTCCACGAAGTCAAGGCCGCGCCTGGGTGGGGGAGCATGTGAGGCTGGCAGAAGTCCTCGTGCCACAAAGTCAACACGTGCAGCTGCGAGCTTGTCCAGACGCTGGTTTGTGAGCAGCATCTGCCCAAGGGCTTCATACCGATTCGATCGACGGCACGGCTTCTTCACTGCCGTGATATGGTGAGACTCGGTGATCGATGAGCATAGGCCATTTGGAGCACCGAATTCTTGAATCAGATGGATGTAGTGTACCATCAAATGCTGACGTGGCAGTGCGAAACCCTTTGGCCTGACCCTAGAGTCGCGAAAAATCTCGCGGGCCTCGTGAAAATGGTGTAGGGCCTGTTTTATTTCGGCCAAAGAGTCTTCTCCAAGTTCGGACCGTCGTACGAGGTAGCAAAAATGCAGGAATGCGCTGAGGCATGCGACAAGCTGGGGAGGAACATACTCTACAGTTGCAGGGATGTATACCTGTCAGAATACAAGTGCAAGTGATTTAGATTTCGATCACAGTAAGACATGATGAGTTTTTACCTTCATTAATGCTTTCGAGTCATCCCCGGTCCATTGTTTGAAGCGGCGACCTTCGGGAAACCTTCGCAGGCCAGGGAATGCTGGTGTGGCAGCAATTCTGCAAGACAACGTCAATAGGATCAGTACAACACTTGAAGTATGACGCACCGGTGATCTATATCATCGATGATCTCATTGGCACGTGCCTCGCCATGGACTTCCTTCAGATACTCGCCAGTCCAAGTAACCAGATGATCCTTGAAGCATCCCTTGATAACTTGATGAAGGAGGTCTGGTGACAGCATTTCATGTATGTCCGCACGTGGAAAATCGTTTGTAAAGGGCTAAAGACCCAATTTGATCAAACACGCATGTAGATGTCAAAGTTCAACAAGACTTACCACAATGTCGTCGTCTATCCCATACTGATCCCACAACACTTCCGAATTGAAAGTTTCAACTAGCACATCATTATATTCTTGAGAACGACGCTCGGCAGTGCTCCCATCGAGATCCTCAGGCAGTGCAGTGCACCTGTAACCAAGTGTAAGTCGAACAAAGCTATCCAAGTCACAAAGCTATCCAAGTCAAATCCGCAGGCCACTTACTTCGCACACCAATTTTGCACGATTCCAGCAAGCATCACTTGTTCAGGATAGTCGGCAATAAAAGCTGCCAAGTCATAGATGACTCGACGAAAATGTCCATCGGGGCATCGACGGACAATTGGCGTCGTCATTGGACCTTCAAGTGACTTAAGGATGGCTGCCAGGGACGAATGATAAAGCTGGCGCTTGAAGGTTCGAAATTGCACGTCATTATCGTATTTGCGATCAGCTGAAAAATAGCGTCAAAAAGGCACCTTATAGTACTATGTCACATACCCTTTGGAATGGCAAGAAACCCGATGGGAGTGACCGCATTACGGTGTGCTCGCCTGACACAATTGTGCGGGTTTCCGATTGACAAGTATAATGGATGATACTCAACATGACCCGTGGCAACGGATACCGTTGTCTTGTCGGATCCAAGGATGACTCCGACATACATGGATCCTTCCGTTGATGGGTCATTCTCGTATATTGTGTTCTGCAAGTGCCAATGTCAGTGAGATAGTTGTGAAGATTGTAGGAATACTCACCGCCTTGCGCCACGCATAGTTGCCTGACATGAAATCCTTCCACCGCCGCTTCCCTGACTGGTCATAATGAACATAAGGGGTGTAATCAAACTGCTCATCAAAGTCGGGATTCGCCAGCATGGCCTGGATGACGGCGTCGGGATCTCGATACCATACTTGATACTCAGTCTGTTGCCACCGGGGCACGTCTGAGTCAAGGTCATGTTGTGGTGATACAGAGAAACATTGCCAAGGCACGTCACCCGCACGGATTGCATCAATTGTGGCGTATACTTCACGGTGAGATTTGAAAGGGCTGTCCTCCTCGTACTTGGCCGCTTTGAAAGCCCACAACTCCATCAGAAAGTCAATATTGGGGGCAGACATCTCCTCTTTTCGGAACAAGAAGTCCGCGAGTAAGTATTCAGCTTGATCCCCAAAGGGCGCCCAGCTGTCTTGAGGGCCTACATAGCGAGCAGGCTTGGGGGCGTTTGGAGGAAGACGATTGCCTTCGAGGTCACAAGGATCACCTAGAGAGTGTTCAAGTTTACTCGTCTATTTGTGATAGTATTTGACTTACCACGGAGATGTGGGTGAGGTATGTACTGTGATTGATGTGGATTGGAGTGACCTTCTGTCTGAGGGTCGTGATCAGCGCAGTCGTCACTGATGAGGTCACGGTCGAAATTGAAATTGAAATTGAAATCTTGGGGGTCCGAGTCGGAATGAGGGTTTGAGTCAGCAGTGGTTGGATTGGGAACGGCATCAACAGAACCATGATAGGTTCGAATGTGCTTTGTGCGTCCGCGTTGAGATATGAAGGTTTCAGGACACCCTGCAAATGAACATGCAAGTCGGCTCAGCATAATGGTATTGGGAGGGACCTGAGTGACCAGTCAGGCGCAAGATATTAAGGTAAGACAGTTTGTTTGCTGGAAACAAACCTTGGAAATTTTTTGACAGCGCATCTCCAACAAGCTTTAACCCTTCACCTCTTTCTCTTCTTCTTCGTCATGGCTCGGCCAAGTCGCTCAAACGCAAATACTCACCCCGCCAAAGTTCTACTCGAGGGTAAAACCAAGCGCCGAACACCAGCAGAAAAGCGAGCCCAAGATGCAGCAGCAGCAGAAAAAAACTGGGAAGAAGCAGCTAGAGCAGAGAAGGAACATGAAGATGGCATCAAACGCATAGCCGCGATGGAAGACTCACTGAAAAGAGACGATCGCAACTACGGCAAAGATGCCCCACCCTATCGCCCACAGGCAGACACATCCACTCACAAGGCCAAGGGTTACTATTCTGTTGCAAAAGGTCAAGTTGCTGTCCAAGTCAGTCAAACATGAGATAGAAAGCTTACCTGATTCAAAACAGCTGCCAGTGACGATGAGGAACCAGAGTCGGATGAAGCTTATCAGCCATCTCAGCCATCTGACTCGGAGTCCCAAAACTCCAAGGTGAATTCCGAAGAGACTGGCGATGATAGCGAGGTTGGTGAGCCTGAGGAGGATGACGACGGTAGTAGTGTTGAAGGAGTTCGTAAGCCTCAGAAGGGTAAGAAACGCACTGCGTCAAAAGAGAAAGTGAGTATGATTTTAATTGATATATGCGGAACGACTCTTACCTATTCAGAAACGGTTCTTACGAGAAGAAATCACGAAGGCAAGGAAGACCACAGCAACAGCAGGAACCATGGCGAGGAAGCGCAAGGAGACTGAATCACAGGAACCTGACACAGCTGAACGGTCAGTACCAGCATTGAATTTGTCTTGATCGACTTACCAAGCAATAAATTAGTGGTTCATTGCAGACTAAACGTGCGAAGGGTGCACATTCAAGCAACTTGCAAGCTGACTGGAAGAAAATCGTGGGGTTGACAACAAAATCAGTGAGGTACAATTCGATCAGAGTTTCCGATGAAGAACTCGTACCTGCAGCCTCGGAGACATGTTCCCGTTCAATGTCGGGTGCATCATCACACAGCACTATGAGTCGTGCGACCACACCACCATTTGAAGGAGATGGAGAGTTTGACCACAATGAGACACCAGAGTCACTGGCTGCGACTCGAAAGCATAAGGGCAGCAACCCCAAACTGCCGAAGAAAACTGGTACCGCGGGAATGAAGTCAGCGCGAGTCACTGCTAATGTACCCAACTGCTGCTTACACGAGTGTTTACTGACAACTGTTGCATTCAGATGGGCTTGATGTTGACGCGAAAGGGAGCTGATGATGCTGTGGTGGAAGAAATAAGACGCTCAGAAGATAAATCAAAGCCACTCAAAAAGTTAAAGCTCGAAGACCTACCTTTTGTGGATAAGAAGGACCACGAGATCTGGGGTCGATTGATCTGCGCACTGATCGATTGGGCTGGGACGACTACTGATCCCTTCGGTACGAACGAACACCCAGAGGTCTCAGGCAAGCTGCAGGAACTGTGGGATGTTCTCTTCGCGCACAACAAGGTCGATGTCGCAAAGTGTCCTGCTATCAAAAAAGTGGTAAGTCACGGTGTACTAGTCAGTTTGGGTGCCTCGAATGCTGATGTGACTTCGACTTTGAGGCAACAGATTGGCTCAATGAGTGGTGGAGTATGCTTGGGAAAAATGCCATCAAGATTCTCGAATGCAAACTTCGAAAAGCAGAATATCGAGACAACACCACGCTCGTATCAAATTTGTCCAAGATCGCCTACCTCAGAAAATTGATGGTCAAAAACATGTGCCATTCATTTACGCTGATCATGAGGTATGTCAGCGTCACTTAGAATCATTAGTATTGGTTCTCACGGTGTCACCGCAGGGACTGAAAGGATCGTGGTTGGCTCCCGTGCTCCTGGAGTTACTTGCGGCACATGCGAGGCGTTGTGGAACATCGTTTCAGGCATTTGGGAAACCTGCAGGTGCATTGGGGGTTTGCGCAGCTACGGTGAGTCCCAAATCATTGGTCGCTGGTTAAGTCCTACTTACCTCCATTTTACAGGCACACCGCGCACTATTTCTGTACAAGGATGGGGATTCTGCGAAAGAAGCTGCCAAGGACGCGAAACGTGCCGGTCTCCCTTCCCAGCCCACGAAAAATGTCTCGTTCGATGCAGCATGGGGCAGTGTGGCTATGCAGTACTCCCTGCAGACGGCTCAACTCCCCCACAAAAAGTGGGATCAGATCGTTGATGGGATGTGGGAGCTTGTAGGTGAAGATTCTCTTGTCCGTCATGCTCATGTTGCCTCGGATGACGATTCCATGGATGTTCGCAATGCCATTCCCCTCTCGGACGACGACGAAGATATTTCTTAGCCTGGTGAGTCTGATTCTTACCGAGTCACAAGTTTAGTGGTCTAATGATTTTCCAGTGCTATAGTATTACTACACTACTAGTATTATACTACATTTTTTGCTAATGAATGTGATCAATTCTCGTCTTTCATTACGTCTGGTCCACGCCTGGTTGTGATCTGTAAGCCATCTGTCAAGGACCTGTAAGCTATCTAGTACTGGTCTGGTGCCAGTTATGCCAATCTGTTCATGGCAGATTCATGTGGACCCAGGCTCGCATCTGGTCGCCTGATAGCCTGGAGCCAGACTCTCCAGGCCATCCAGGCTCCTCTGCACATTTCCTGATGCAAGCCTTGTACGAAAATATGACGTTGATTACAAGAACTACCAAACAAGGATATAACTCTGTTGTCAGGGAGAGCTGGCGGTGACCTGAGAGGACCTGAGCTTGGTGTGGACTGATCATTGGCAAAGAACGCCGGGCGGGAAGGGCTGCCATGGACGTCGAACCAGGAAGCGATGGATGTTGACTTAGAATTAGGACGTTGGCGGTGGCGATGAACGGGCACGACCGTACATACAGTCATGCCCTGGAGAAGGTCGTGAAAGGTCGCTGCGACGAGACGTCTGGTGACGATGAAAGTAGAGAACACCGGGCACGACCGTACATACAGTCATGCCCTGGAAGAAGGTGAGGAAGGGTCGTTGTCGACAAGGAGAATGGGAGGCTCGACAGTACAAACTGTCGAACCTCCTAGAGTAATAGACTAAGTTCCATAGGACTTAGAACTTTGGCGACGAAAGCGCCCAACAATCACAAACACCCATATTAGGGAATTGTTACATAACATTGACTCAGTTTGAACTTTGTACTGTCGACTCTCTCGAGCTACTTCATCGTCCCCATCCTCGAAGCACGACAGTATGTACTGTCGTGCTCATCGAGTTCATCGTTCATCATTCCTATCTTCGGAGCACGACGGTATGTACTGTTGTGTCTCCTATCCCATTACCACCCACCACCTCGCCAACTCCATCCTTTTTCGCAGAATGATCAAGCCATCAACTCCGGGTCATCCGCCTTCACTTACTGCGATCCTTTAGATCACGCTGGCCCGTTAGTCAGGTAAGCCCATTTGTTGACAGATCCAACCATTAATCAACCAACATGTCCAGCCATCAACACACATCATCCCCTCCACCGTACATACAGTGGAGTGGGCAATGGCTAACTCGCTCTCGCAACGATCCAGCCAGCCGTTAACATATGTCATCCCCTCCACCGTACATACAGTGGAGGGGGAATTGACTTATCTTCCGTTCCCTGCGGTTCACGTACACCGTATATTCAACACGCTGCTATGCTACACCAACTTTCATCCATCGGAATGTCTCATCTGACACATTCAACCTTTCTACCTGACCTCCAGTAAGACCATCAATCCATCTGCCATTGTATAGGGCCTTGGGTAATCCAGTGACCGGGTTCCGTACAGTCATTGAATTTCCCGATGCGCGTATCCTCTTCATTGGTTTGGAACCCTGGGGCGCGAAAATATCATTATTCAAGACCCTCTGATTATCGATGATATTCAGTTCTCGCTCTATCCCGCGACGCCATGCCATGTTCTTGACCCGGAGCACACATTCGACGTCGTTTTCGATATCACTTTCTTCTGAACTCATACCCCCGTCTCCCAGCGTCTTGACTAGTTTTTGAAGCCACTGCCAAGCTGGTAGGTCGTCGTCCTCGCCATCTTTCTTCAGCTCAATAACTTGCTCCAGGACTTTTGCTCTGCGGAGATATTTCTATAGACGCATTAGTATCCGAAGAGCCTTGAGATCATGCTGCGGACATACATTTCGCCGACGAGTTGTTTGACGAACTGACTTCAGATTTTCACCTCTTTTTGCAATCAACCTCTCCTCCACTTCTTCCGCAGTCTCCAAGCAGCCCTTTGCTGTAACCTTTGGTTGGGCTGCTCTCCAGACCATCCGCATCCGCTTGTAGCGTTCTTCGAGTATCGCCTTATAATAGGCATCCGACCTCCGGAACGGCCACTCCTCTTCTACACTCCTCTTTTTCAATTCTTCAAGGAGAATATCGAGAATTTTCGCATTCCAGGGGGTGTTAAATCCGTGTTTGAGATCAAAGGCCAGATTCTGGGTGTTGGGGCCTGGGCCATCTTCGTACTCGTATGAGTACACATCTCCACGATCCGCCGGCTGGTGCACAATAAAATCTGCGTCTTGAGATATACTGAAGGTATCTTTGAGGAGACGCCGGATTTCACCCTACTTCATGCTTAGCATCAGCATATACGTCAAAAATTCAACTCTCACAAGAAGGAAGTCTCTTTTGTGGCTCAAATCTGCGGCCCTTTCTATCCTAATTTCATCATCCTGCTTCTTTTTCCTTCGAGGACTATGCTTCCTGGATGTCAAAATATCCTTATCGATGAGGATGCGTCTGAGTGCCGCCTCTATGCCTTTGGAGATCGCATTTTCCATCGCAGACATAGGGTAGACGTCGTCAGGCTGAAATCGCTGTGGCTCTTGCTCAATTGTCGATGATCATTCTCGATGTGTTTCCATAGGCTCGTCAGCGTCCTGCTATGATGTGAGTTTAAAACGAGTTCCGACCGCTTAGTACTTACCTCTACTACAGATACCAGACGCATCTTGCGTGTTGTTCCACGCGCCTTCCTGATCTTTTTGATCGTCTCGAGGCACGGAGTCTTGAGCTGTGGTTTCTGGGGCGTGTGGGGTGGCTGTTGAGCGTTCCTTCGGGTGGGGTCTGTGCCGATTTCCGTGGCCACATGCTGTTGCCTACCGTGTCTTGCAAAGCGCTGCTCCATGTTAGCGAGCTCGTTCTCTTTTTCTACCCTCATTTTTTCTATTTCTAGTTGTAGCCTTCGCTCCATTTCGGCAAAAATGGCTCTCTCGCGTTCTTCTAGCTGCTTGACATCATTAGCGATTCCCGTGCTCAGTCGTTCTTCCCCACCTCTTGATTTTTTCTTGTATCTAAATCTGCGTTGTGTCGTGCCAGTTCTTCAGCCAACTACTTGCCATCATTAGTAATTCCTTGGTCAGTCGTTCTTTCTCACCTCTCGGTCTTTTTTTGCACTTATTTTTGCTTCATGCTGTGCTAGTTCTTCAGCAACGTTTTTCCTCAGCAGTGCTTGCTGCTGCTCTTGCCATGTGTGAATTTCCTATTAACTTGTAAGCATGCATCTGACTGAATACATCTGTTGCACTTACTTGCTTTTCCCGCTCTCGCTCTCTCAGAGCCTTTTCCCATCGCTCGTTGAAATCGCATGTGTGGCGCTCATGCTCTTCTTCTGCAAGACGTCGTTGCTCCTCAATGTGGTCTTGAGCTTCTCGGCGTATCTGCCGGTATGATCAGCAGTGTATCCCCAATGAGCTTCTCGTGCGTACCACTTCAGTTTCCTCTATAATGTTGTTAATACGTTCTTGTTGTTCATACACAGTCTGGCGAAGTACCTGTGAATAGTTGACTTCCTGAATGCGACGCTTCCCAGATATCTGGATGGGTATCATGAGTCATGGAAGCTGATTCGTACTATCTACATACCACTTCCTCTCTGGCCCTCTTTTCGAGTCGCGGTACACTGGTGGGAGGCTGACTGATGTCGAATTGCGGTACACTGGTGGGAGGCTGACTGAGAACATCCATGAAGTCGCCAGGACCCTTATCATCGTCTTCATCGTCACCAAATAAATCTGCGTCATGAGACGTTTGTACGTCTTCTTGCTGAAACTCAGGATGCTGCATGTCGATGTCAATGTTATTGGCGCTTATAGTGGGGGAATAATTCATCGTTAGTTTGCAAACATCATTCCTGGGTCTTTTTAAGTTTTGTGCATGCATTTTTGTCTTGATTCTTCTAGACGTCTTGTTGTATGAATGAACAACAGTTCCAACAGGTCCAGGCCCATCTCCATCGCTTTCAATTATCTTTTGCTCTATTCGCTCTTACAATTACCTCGCACAATTAACAATTACCCTTGACAACTAGGATTATCATTGCAATGCTTCAGTTTGGCTCCCCGCTATAATTTTTTTTGGCTCCCCGCTATTTTTTTCGTCAACTACATCTGAAACAATTATGGTTATTGTCTTTTGACTCAGCACGTGAAGTTATTAAAAGACGGATTGCTGCTATAGCCTGCTTCCATCGCCCGCTTTCATCGCCCGCATTCATCGCCCACCTCTTAGATTATTGCTTGATCGAATTATAATCATCAGATGGTAAACACTCGCACATTTATCCTTCCAACATCTGCTGTGAGTTATCGCTTACTACCTCACACCCTTTATTTACCTTCAAATCAGACCCCGGAGCTTCACCTGCGGTGCAGGCTATATTCAGCATCGTGGACCAGACCCCGTCAGGTCACTATGTTGACGCGTTGCTCTGGCCGCTCACGCGCTGCTCAGCGTTTTCCTGTTCCGGAAAGCCTTCTTGAGGAGGCTGCAGTGCAGCCTTATGTTCACAACTGTTTCGTGAATGTGTGGGAAGGGAGATACATCCATCGATTCTGCATCTTCTTCAAGCGACATCTTCGTCTCCGAGCCAACGTGCTTCTTAGTACGGGTGGTCATAAGTTCCGAGGCGATGCAGTTGTTATGAGGGTTGGAGTCAACTATCCCTCTGTTGTGAACATGCGAGGCAGAGATAATGCGCTTGCTGATTTTTTAATTCACCAGTGAGTAAACTCAATGATCTATTGAGCCTACCATAACTATCTTTTCAGCTTTGCGCAAAGCATAAGTAGTCGTCCAAGAGCTAGGCTCCCACGCGATCTTACTCTTGTAAAACCCTTGAGGACTCGTGCCAATTGTCGGTCAGCTGCAAGGTGTAGAGTAGTAGTATAATTTGCATTGTTACATACCAAATTTCTCAGCTGGACTGCAGATATACAAACAAGATCCGTTCTGATCTTGATTAAACATTTGAAAGCACCGGCTTGAACTGATACTGACGGGTTCTGGGTAGCTTCGCAGACAACTCAACTTGCATGATGTAGTTTCGCTCTTCCTGATGCGCGTAAAACTCACGGTTACTAATCTTTCTACACCTGTTATTTTTAAGCCAAGGATGCGCGAAACATCTCCGTTGCTTGGGCGTTTCTGGTATTCCATCCATCCTGTCTTGAACATGCTTGATTCTTGGAACGCCAGCTTAATATAGAACACATACAGCACGTAATAATGACGGAGACATATAATGCAGTCGGGGTATCACTTCCTGGCCTTGCTCTTGCCTACAGCCATTTCTCCCTCCTTTCGTCTCGCGCGTCCAGACGTGTATTTCAGGCATGTCATGATCAAATCGTTGACTGGCCACAAGTTGGTATAATTGTCAAGGTCTGGGAAGTTGTCGAGCGCCTGAGATGATAAGTTTATTGACAATATCGAGACTCAGAGAAACTGTTCACCTTGCCACGCACGACTTCCAATAGCATGGGACTTTGGGCAGACGCGCATTTTGTCGTGTCAAGGTGGTTGTCGATGAGACTATGCATAGACCTCTTAGGAATTTGTCAGTTAATTTGCAATACCAAGGGTACAATGACAATTTGCAAACCTTGAATTTTGCGTATGACTTTGGATTCCAATCTAAAGCTTCATGAAGTGTGTAACCCCCACGCCCCGGACGCCCAGGTTCACCGGCAGGTTTAGGAATCTTTGAGTCTTCTGATAAACTCACGCTCGAAGTTGAGGAGTCGCTATCTGAGAAAGAATCCAAAGAGCCTGAGGAATCTGAGGGTGAAGGCATTCGAGAATGGGGGTGCATGGAACTTAAGATGGTTCATGAGAGGTAAAGTATTCAACAGATTACCATATTGAGCGAAAACAATAAGGGGCACAATAAGGGGCTTCGAAAATGGTAACCAAGATTAGCGCTTGTAAAGAATAAGAATAAGAATAATAGGGCCGCATCAGCGTATCTCAAGAGAAGAATAAGAAGAATAGCACTACACAAATGGCGTCGACGATGAAGTTACCATGGAATCAAACAAATACGGAAACAAATACGGTAATGATACAAAAGTATTTGAAAACAAATGAGAAGTACAGATAAATACATTGTGAGCGGGCGACTACAGCGGATTATATCATAATGTCTTTCCTTGCATTGTTCAACAAGTCAGCGCAGCCACTGCGTTACAAGCTGCTCGCTCGTTTAACTGCCTATAATGGCTCTATCCATGCACTTGCGATTTCTAATGATGGACACCTGCTTGCATGTGGTGGTAAGAAAGCAGAAACTCGGTCATAGACAGGGCTAACAAACAAACAGGTACCGAGGGAATCAAAATCTGGGATATCAAATCTCGGAAAGAACTCACATCTTCGTCCAATCATCATGAATCAAGGGGAACAGTCAGTTGCGCAATCTGGGCCACGACTACGAAAACCGCGGCAGAAACCCTCTGTTATGGAACAGGCCTGGGTTATATCGTATGTTTACAACGCAGTCTCACAGATGTAAGTGCCTAGGTTTGCTGTTCGACTGTCCATTGACGCCAACAGGAAAAATTCCAGGAAATATGCGCCAGGAGACTGGGATCAGGATTTGAGATCACATGCTTGTCATGGCGTTCAACTTCCTCTGAAGGAAACCTACGAATTGTAGTCAGAACTAGAGACAAAATGGTTCAGGTTCTGACGCTCAACACAAGCTCGCAGCTCCAGCCCGTCTTCGCAGTGCGACTTGAAAATACGGTGCCCAAGTTGGTAGTGTTCGCAGACAACCGGAGCATCTATGTGTTCGGGCTCTATGATGGCAACTTGTCAGTCCTTCCACTGCATACTTTCATTGCCTGATGCTGAGAGCCTGAACAGCATGAAACTGAAGGATGAAGATGGCGACATAGTGCAAGAAATTAGCTGCAAATCAGTGATGTGAGGAACTACCGCTCTCGACCTGGGCGCGTTACTGACATATTATATAGTGGTCATGCTGCGGTGTACTCAAAGCGGGGCGTTTTCGTTGTAGATAATGCAACAGACGGCTTTACATTATATCGCCTTGAAGGTGATGGTGAGCCTCTTCGAACGTTTGCAACTGGTTTGCCAAGTGTATCGGTCCCGAAGCAAGTGGCATTTGGGGAAGAAGGCAAGGTAGTTGTGGGAGGAAGTGGACCATGGGCTAGTATACATATTTGATCGGAAGACAGGGGAGACACTTGAAACCCTCCACCACGCGGACACTGGCCTTGTGCAAACAATATCCGTAAGTATTAAAACTAGTCAGAAAGAATGTCACTGAACTGGTTTAGGCACACGATCTCAATGGCCGCTGCACAATTGCCAGCACTTCGCCCGTGCTAGGGCGCGGGAAAACTACAATCAAGATATGGGTGTACGACTACTGCCGTGCCGAAGGTATCCAAGGCGCCCTCAGGGGATTACTGGTCCCTGTCGCACATACTGGTGATGTTGACACGACTACTGGCACTGCTATCTATGAGCGTCTTCCTGCTGATAAATTATAGAGACAGCTTTTTGGTAAGTGGGCCAGTTGGTCAGCAGGGATCTAACTAACGCACCTTCAGGATAGCACACTGAACCGTGTACATGGGTACATGACTTCGGCAACAATGATTAATGTGGCCGATGACTTTTCACAGCGTGTCCAAGCTGCCATGATATTTGACGAGTATGTAGATATCCAGAAGGACAAGGAAGGGCCGACCGAAGGATACATCAAAAATGACATTGTGATGCTCCGGGAATTAGCGGCAAAGATCCTGGAGCTAGCTCAAGAAGCGGACGGAGAGATCGACAAAGATGACCATAGGGGCAAGCGCGATACTGATTACCCGCAAGCAGCGAAAGGAGATGAAGAGGCGAAGGACCTATCTCCCGTCCAGTACATGTAGCAGCACATTGAACATAGACATAAGTTTTGCATTATGCCCTCCACCGCATTGGTAGATGGACTGAGTCAATTACCCCTCCACTGTATGTACGGTGGAGGGGATGACAGATCTTAACGGCTGGAGGGGATGACAGATCTTAACGGCTGGATCGTTTAACGGTTGGTCAATGGGGTTGGATTTTAACAAACGACTTGGTTACCTGACGTAGAAGACGGGGCCAACGTGATCCAAGGGGTCGCAATAAGCGAGAACGAGTTAGCCATTGCCCACTCCACTGTATGTACGGTGGAGGGGATGACGTGTGTTGACGGCTGGACATGTTGGTTGATTAATGGTTGGATCTGTCAACAAATGGGCTTACCTGACTAACGGGCCAGCGTGATCTAAAGGATCGCAGTAAGCGAAGGCGGATGACCCGGAGTTGATGGCTTGATCATTCCGCGAAAAAGGATGGAGTTGGCGAGGTGGTGGGTGGTAATGGGATAGGAGACACAACAGTACATACCGTCGTGCTCCGAAGATAGGAACGATGAACGATGAACTCGATGAGCACGACAGTACATACTGTCGTGCTTCGAGGATGGGGACGATGAAGTAGCTCGAGAGAGTCGACAGTACAAAGTTCAAACTGAGTCAATGTTATGTAACAATTCCCTAATATGGGTGTTTGTGATTGTTGGGCGCTTTCGTCGCCAAAGTTCTAAGTCCTATGGAACTTAGTCTATTACTCTAGGAGGTTCGACGGTTTGTACTGTCGAGCCTCCCATTCTCCTTGTCGACAATGACCCTTCCTCACCTTCTTCCAGGGCATGACTGTATGTACGGTCGTGCCCGGTGTTCTCTACTTTCATTGCCACCGCCAACGTCCTATTATTAATAATAACTCTAAGTCAACATCCATCGCTTCCTGGTTCGACGTCCGTGGCAGCCCTTCGCGATATTGATCATGGGTTTGACACCCCTATCGCAGAAACAACTTGGGCAGAAGCTGCAGATCTATGAAGTGAGTCGTCATGACGTTATTCTCCTCTTATTGATCATAGGTTTAATCTTTTCGCTGGTCTTCCATGGGTTTGACATCCTTCCTCCTCGTGCTGCCCGGCGTTCTCTGCCTCCATCACCATCGTCAACGTACCATCCATCACTCCCTAATATTAGCTGGTTGGAGACCAACTCCACTTCTCTTCAAGTTCTTTACCACGTCTCAAGCCACATAGTCAAAATTCTGTTGTTAATTTTAATTTTTAATTTTCTCCACTCATCCCAAGTCACAGTCCTGGCATTGTTCTGTTTTCCTCCGCTTGTCTCAATCCACACAGACCACCGTCTCAATCCACACTCCGCTTGTCTCAATCCACAGACCACACCCCCTAGTATTGCTGCCACTGCCACTGATATGGTAATTGTTTGTTGAAACTCCGCTACGTCTATATTAGATGCACCCAACTTCTCGCATTTCGTTACCTTCTTCCATCTAACGTAACGGTTTGTACTGTTGCGGTAGTCTTGACTGCGATATTCTCAACGTCTCTGATCTCTAACGTAACAGGTTTGTACTGTTGCGGTAGTAGTCTTGACTGTACTCTTTGCGTCTCCTCGCCTCCATGAATAACAATCTCCATGTCATCAGTCCGTGATGGGCAGGTTTATACCTCTCTCACCGCACACTCCCTTCCCGACGTCATACCTCACGAGCCTCTTTGGGATCCTCGCGAAGACTACGATAGTTCTCCCGACGATAGTAATACGCCACTCACTACTCGCTGGGCGTACGGAGCTCGTCCGTGGTTTCCCCTTGTACCTTTGAACCCTAGCTTCGATGGGCCGATCTTTGGATGCCTCAACCACTCCAGGTTTTCCCTCCTCACAGAGGTAGATACATCGGGAAGGCACATTCTCCACCGCGATATTCGGGCAAAATGGGTCGACTTAGAGCAGAAACTGCTCTGGTGCCAGGAACATTTGGGTGCTGGGCTATTGATTCCATGGGGGACTAAACTTCCACGCCCTCCAACTACCTATGGGTACCAACGGTGGCATACAGACGTTAACCTTGCCAAAAAGATTGCAATAAGGTCGCGCGATGCATTTCTATGTAAGTCAACCAGTTTATTCATCGTTCGTGATGCCTGACGGATTTCCAGTAATTGCTGCCACCTGCTCGTGGTACATCATGACTCGTCGATACCAAGGTGCCAATCAGTGGACGGCTATCTTAACGAGCGACCCCCAACATCCCATACCCGCTGAATGGGTTCTTGAGTTGTCGCGCTCATTCGTTGGAGATCTGACGACAAACGTGCCACGTACGGGAAGCCTTGATCTCTTCCATTCACTGTCCTTGGCA
Source organism: Suillus clintonianus (assembly GCF_016758775.1). Lineage (NCBI taxonomy): Eukaryota > Fungi > Basidiomycota > Agaricomycetes > Boletales > Suillaceae > Suillus > Suillus clintonianus. The sequence goes on from NW_024539376.1 coordinate 73,847, forward strand.
AGTTCAATTGCCCATGTTTGAGAAATTCTCGCTTCCGATTTGGGTCCGCGTTTCTGGGGATACTTCTGCCGCCGTCGATTTTACCTTGCGTCATTATATCCCGTCTCCGGCAGCTATCACCCGTGCGACCGAGGCAGTGCCAATGCAAGCAGACGCCTGACACTTGGGGTCAACCGGACGATAGTGCGTGGGGTCAGCCGGATGATAGTGCGTGGGGTCGACCAGAGGACAACACTCAGAGTGTCCTTAACTGGGACGATAGCGTCCTTGGATGGGGTCAGAACAGTGGGGCACAGCCCGTGTCTGATGTTCCCGAGGCACATGCGGACTCTCTGTTCCCAGTCTCCCAACCCCACTCTAGACAGAAGCAAGGAGAAGACTTCAAGGCATTCTTTGCGCGGCGCCGTCAGGAGAACCAGAGGAAAGAGGAGATGGAAACACCAGCTCAACGGCAGTCGCGTCAGAGTCGTGAGCGGGCAGCCATGAACCACAGCATCCCCGGCAAATCCAGCACAGTTGTGGTGTTTGAATGGCAACCTAATGACGACTTTGGCGGTTTTCGTCAACGCATCCGTCTCACAAAGGCTGAGATACCAATGACTTGGATGTCATATAGCAAATCTACCAGGGTATATGACTCGTTCCGTAACGAGTGGGATTTGTGCGATGCATTGGATCTTACCAGCATCCCCGATGGCGATTGGGAGGAAGATGATTTCCCGCCTGCGCCTGCGCCTGCTCCTTCTGAACCCACCCCTGCTCCCCCTGCCCCTCCACCACCCTTGTCCAGTTTCTTGAAAGACATCGAAGCCTACTTCGGTCATTATGAGGTTGCACCCTCAACGCAATACACTCGTAGTGTTGAGCGATTTGTCTCGATTTTGCATTTTCATCTCGGATTTCACCTTGCAGCATCCACCACTACACCCTGAGGCAGATCGACTACATTCGATGATTGGGCTCGCAAGACACAGTGGACTCACTTATGCAGACTCGTCGGCGACAACCCCACGGATATCACGTCAATTCCAGACGCACAGAAGGATGTCATCACATGTTTTATAGGTTACCTCGTCACCCTCCCTCAAACTCAGTTGTCAGACATCCCGCCCGATCTCTGGGATCTAGGACCTGACTCGTCCCTGTCAGTCTCGAACGCACACATTCGAGTTTCCTTTGTGCAACAACCCAATCAGCGGCTCTACATCATCGAGTCACTGTCGTCAAATCTGGTGCCCTGGAAACTGGCGGTTCCCGACGCTATTACGGCTGTGATGTGCCTCCGGCGTGACTGGGGCTCAGATATCACCAAGATCGCGTGTAACCTCATGGAAAAAGGAATCGCTATAAAGACGTTGCAGCCAATCTCAGTTCCACCTCACGCTCGACGCCCACTTACGGAACTCCACACATACTTGCTCGGACACGTCTTCCCCCCCGAGGATCGCAGGCTCGCCCGTTTTAGGCCAGTTTTTGCTGACTACATCGTGTACGAGCAGCACCGTCACGAGTTCCTGAACCAGCCTCGCGCAAGAGCGGCACTTCTTCATGGTGGCCTCATATGGCGGCTGGCTTTACATAGTCTTGGGTTTGATGTTCTCCCCTCCGTTCTCGATGGCATTTCACGGGAAGCGGTACCGTTTGGCCTCATGCTGGACATTAATGGCCAGACTTATTTCGATGATGAGCTGTCAGAAGAGGAGATAGATTTCATGTGCGGGACGTATTATCTGCATACCAGTGAGTTTCTCTCATTTACATCGACGACAGAGGTGCTTATGTTTGAATAATCTAGACGACAGGAATGTTGAAATCGTCTCCTGGTGGCCCAGGCCCCAGGCCTGGGCTGCCTCAGGACTAAACGTGGGGTTCTGGTCCAGTCGATGTGAATCCTGGTTCCAGTTACGCCTGGGCAACATTCGACAGGGCGTTTCACGAGAGCGACATAAATTCACTAATGATGCTAACGGTCCAATGACTGGCTCGCAGTGGAAAGGCTCACTCAAATTCAATGCGGGCACCAGCAAAATGATGAAAAACGTCAACGCAGCATCTTGCAGTTTTCTTGCCACCAAAGCAAGCGGTAAGAATAAATTGGTTGTTACTTGTGCGTCTCTAATCTCCTGCTCAGCTTTTACAGAGAATTAGCACTAGCCTGTATACAAGTTGAAATGATTTTGTAAGTACATTCATTCACCTCGAGAAATCACCGGTATCTGACTATGTGATGCAGGATTGATTGTCTATTTCACTCTACTACATAGATTCACGTACATCTACTATACCATTTGAATAAGAGTGCATTAACGCGCTTGTATATATAAGTCATCGTCTAGTCCCCTAATCGTTAACGCGTGTTTCTAACCGAAAGGCATCGCTTGTGTCTATAACTTATCGTCTAGTCCCCTAATATTTAGCATCTCAAACTCAAGTGGGCGATGACGTTGTAAGTGGGCGATGATTCAGCCGTGAGTGGGCGATCGTCGGGCGATCGGTTTTATCTAGAGATTAAACTTGATGATTTATTTTCACATTTTATTGTCAGGGGGTATTTTGAATTTTAACGCCCGTCTAAATGACGGTCTAAACTTCATACATGAGCAGATGTTCAGTCACGTGCTAAAATTGAAGTTTTTTCGAGTCTTAAATGTGAAGTTTCATTTCGAAGTTTATGCCAGCATTAAAGATATATTTATATTTCTTGTTGTCATTGACATTCAGACAGTAAGAAAATGTTCGCTGATACTTTATATTTCTCTTGTCATGCAAGACCTCTTTAACATTTGAAATTTTACATCCGCTAAGACGACAACCTAAATATTAAGTATTATCTTGACATTTCGCACGACATTCAAACCAGTCTTAAATATTCGGATCCCTGATGTGTGGCGTAATCTCGAACACGCCCCCCCCTCCTGTAACACCGTGACCGTCACATTAATTAGTCTAAATATGGTAGCTTAGTAATACAAACCTTACGAAGAATCAAAGCTTGATCAAAGCTGATCACCAATGTCATTGGTTGCAAAAGTTGTTCAAAAGTACGAGAAAATGTGCAAATGATAGCGTGGATTGAGTAGAACATGATAGCGCGACAAGCAAAGTAAAAGCGAGGTCTGTACTATGTAAACGACAACTGAAACACATGAAATCAGAGAAGCTCAGGCTGTACGAAGTGATCAATCAACGGATCAAGAAAAGGTGATAAAATGAACAGAACAACTAAGTTACCAGTGTGCTTGAGGTATGAAGTACTTGAACAGATGTATGAGCTCGTTTGATAGGCATAGAGTTGGCAGAATTCAAGGCAGGGCGTTTGGAAGGACGTGATGTAGATGCTGGGATATTCTCCTTCTCTGTGTGATCGTATGATGTCAGCCAGCGCTCCTTAGGAACGTGCGTGGCCTTCTGCTCCAGCTCCAAAAATGCCATAGTCGCTAAGACTCCGGACGGTAAAGCGACCCTGGTCTCCCTATGCCCAGGGACGACATACTCATCATGATCAGTCAGGATATGCTCGGTCAAATTATACCGCCAAACCGCGTCAACGGATATTGCCTGCACCTTCCGTGAGGTCCTTCCAGGCAGTGTTGGGTGACATAACTCACATTTGACGGGGACGTTGCGAGACGGTGTGTTCTTCGACCCTATAACAGCGGACCCATACCTGAAAATGTGCTTGTAGATGCACTTCATTTCCCAGGCGGGCACTGCATCCCCTTGCACCGTGATCGTGATTGCGCATTGGGGCATTCCAGAATGACCACAGAAGCCGCATGGAAGCACAGCACCGACCTTAGATTAATTAAAACAATGTCATTAATATAGTTTAATAAAATGTACCGGTTCCTTCAAACTCATATTCTCGGGTGTATTCGTCATAGCTCGCAAGATGTGCATGCCAACGTGACAGCACATGTCAGAGACACTTGCTTCACAGAGAGGACACACAGTGATGTGTGCGCCTTCAGAAGCTGCTAATAAAGCACTTGCTTCGGTGGAGATAACAGCCGGAGTACCTAAGAAGCAACTCGATCAGTGAGATTCGTTGAGATTGAAATTAAAACATACCGTCGGCCAATCGATAAGGAAAGTTCTTAGGGTCAGAAGGAGAGACGGATGAGAATGAGTTGAGGGGCGACTTCATGTCGACAGCCTTGGCCCAAAGGAGATCACAAGCAGCTTGCAGTGTATCAGCAGACACCTGCCAAGTGCTCTGTCCGCCTTTGATCTCAGTGAAGTCGTCAGCATTGATGTCATCGCGAAGCCAAATGAAAGTGGGTTCTGGGTTGATCGGCTCGATCATTGATCTGGTCGTGCTGATAGTGACAACCCGTTCCGTAGAATCTGTCGTGCCTTGAATAGTAGAGCGCACCTTGACATAACCTCCGTTCCACAGGAACGAAAGTTGAAGTGACTCGGGGGAAGGGTGCGTTGGGAGGATGGCGAGGAGTTGTCCGATTACTTTGGCTGTTGTTCGAGCAGATTTCATGATGGTTGCGTTGATTGATGCATGGGATACGTTATTGAGGAATATTGATGTCGATCGGAGCACAGCAATTGATAGTGTTTGACTGGATCGAAGAAGTGTGACAAAAATGTCCCCAACAAGGAAAGAATTAATGTCAGTGATGTGGCCTGAGGACATGTCGATCTGCCGATTGACTTTGGTATATCCCGCGCAGACACGCTCAAGACGGTTGTGAGACTTCGAGACAAAATCTTTGTTGATGACCAACCGGCAGATCGTCTATTTGTGTATCCAGCAACCCTCAAAAAGGAGGTAATCTGCAGGGTGTATTCCAGGACCTTCTGGCAACGGAGGAGCTGACAGATCAATGAATGGAGCGGGGTGATCAGAAGGTATGTCAGAAGTGGTCTCAGAAGTCAGTGCTTCTTTGAACATGAGCATAAGTTCTTCATCCTCGATATGGACCTCGTCCATTGTCCCGGTGTTGGAATGAGTGAGTGGGAAGGGGGCTATTGCACTACGCGCAGGAGCAGCAGGCACAACAGGCACGACGGGTGCAAGGTCTTCGTCTACAGAGTTCGAGATGCCGAAGTACTTATTCTCTCCGAAGGGGCGTAATATATCAACCCCTGGATCACAAAAGAGGTCGAGGAAGGAGAAGTTGATGGGATCGATCTGACTCATGCTAAGAATGGAAAGTGCCATCTCGCGACCAGTAGCCCATGCTGATGGGAGATCACATCGGCCAGATATGATGTCGCCTTTCCACATATCACAGTTGATATGGTCGACGTTCTCTTGACGCGTGCCCAGGCGGTGACGATGGTGACCAGGATCCATGTCAGGGTGCCGCTTGAAGACACCATCGATGTCCTTTGTGGCACCCAATCGATCTACAACCTGTGTGAACGTGTACCCTGAGTTGTGGCCACCTATCATTCGAGTGCGCCCGAAATGAAGTTCCAGGCGATCGTCACCAGAGTTGCCGAGGAAAAAAGAAGCACTCGGATCAAGAAGCTGTTGCTTCGTGATGCTGAACATAACATTTTTGGACATGGTATGGGAGTCATAGTAGAGTTGATATCCCATGAAGGATCGTCGGTGAGAACGGAAGAGTGCAAATGAAAGGTGGGCGTAGCGACTGAGATATTGTACCTGTTCCATGAGCGAGAGATCGACATTGATGAAGGGAATGAGAATTGATTCGATCACACTGCTGAGAAGTGTGATTGAGGCAAGGTCTGCACATGTATCGATATCTGAGGAAAATGAGTCGTTGAGCATGGCGTGCTGTGATTTTGAGAAGTCGATGATGGCTGACATGAGCTCGACGGCTCGGGGAACATCCTGCAGATCATCCGGGTGAAGAAGTTTGACGACGCTCGCCTCATCATATGCTGGCAACCAAACAAGGTAGCGTGCAAGCATGACCGCATTGATGAGACGGCCATTATTCAGAGTAATGCCGGCAGGGGAGCAAATGAGCGTGCAGAAGCCTAAATTATTTGAATAGTTGGTAGAAGATCTGAAGATCATTTATTAAAAAAAGAAACTCACGTTTGAATATATGTTTGAAATTGAAATCAAGTGTGATCTTGTCATCGCCAGTGAACATGTTCAACCCGGGCATGTTGGAAAGTATGCCATACAACGGCGAGTGCATGGAGAGGGGGTTCTTGAGGAACAGCCAGTGACCTCCAGCACGTCGGGTAGCATCGCCATCTGTAGCAAATGACCACACAGACCCGACAATCTGATCTGCGTCAGTTGCGTTCCAGCGCTGAATCGCGCGAGCAAGGACGATCTCGGTATCTTTGGAATCTTCAGTCTTGCAGGTGGGCGCAACTAAGATCGGGTAGAGTTCTTCTTCGCCGAAGCATGCAGCTCCTATGACCGTTACCTCCTTTCCAAGGTGTACCTCTCCATCGTGAATCTTCTGTGCGATACGGACCGCAGAGTCGTACGTGCGGAGCACAGGGTCAATGAGACTGGAGTGTTTCCAGCACAGACCCCCAATCTTGTTGTACCTGGGGTAGTGGATGGCCATTTCTTCAATGGCCATTTCGTCGACCATAAGACTGACGCCACGGGGTGACTCTGTCACACCGACGCGGGTGTTGAGAATGATCGATCAGATATTGTCGTCGAAGTTCTGATTGACGATGGGACCAATTGTCGGAGTGATCAAGGTGAAGACGGAAAGAGTCTGGAGAGTACGAAGGGATGGGAGATCAAGGGTCTTGTTGAGGGCGAAAAGGAGTTGGCGTCCCCCGAGTCTGTAAACCAATGTAGCTATGTCGAGATCATCAGCGCCATAGCCTCGGGGACGATATACTCCCTCCAGCGCGTCTTCTAATTTGTTGACAATTCCACGGATACTTGCGCCGTCACGTAGGGCAACATTGATAATTTGCTGGAGTCGGGGGATGTCGTTGTCTGAGATGGCCATGAGAAACCGATGGTAGTCGTCCAGCTGGGTGAGGGCCCTCATATATTTGCGGGAGTCAGTTAGTCCCTGATTGGAGTGAGTTATAATACATAAGTACTTGAATAAAAATACCTTAAGTTTGAGGGTGTTCACTTGATACGCATAGCTCCTGGCGGTGTCCTGCATGTGTGCAAGCCCTAAAAATTTGTAGTTTGTGTGCGGTTTGGGATCCCTCGCAAGTTCCGCAAGGCGTGCAATGTGTACTGAGACGTCAGTACACTCATCGCAGGGAAGATCTGATGTAGCCGATCCTGAACATAGTTTCGATCGGGCACGAGGCATGGAGAAGTTGGCGATATTGATCGTGTAAGGGAGTGAGTCTGGGCCGTCGTGGTAACACTCTCAAGGGAAGAGCATCGCAAATGGTCGAAGGTCCTCTGGCCAGTGAATAGGAACACCAGTGCAGGTCTGGGTAGTGCTAGGATGAGTAGCTGATCCGATACGAAGTCTGATGGAAAAATTTGATCAGTGATGTTATAAAATAGAGCCGAAATGAAATGTACCTATCAACATCTGATGTAGGCAGGGAATGAGGTATTGGCGCATCAGGCGTGTTCCCAATCTTCTTGTTTTTTTTTTACTGTAGCCTCACATTTCTTACTCCCTCTGTGGTTGCTGAACGACTTAAATTGTCCAGGTATCCAAAGAGAGATTCCGGAGTGAATACCGGTCTGACACCATCCTTGGCACTCAGGACACAGAAGCTCCCATCGCTGTGAAGAGCCAATCTGAACTTGAAGCTTATCTTTACGAAATGGCTGTAATAGGGCCTCGGGTGTATTGAGAATCAATATGTCACAACCCCTTAAACAACTTAATGCTAGGGCAGAGACTAGGACTCAAACACAAGGATATCACGATAAAAGAGATGAGATTGAGCAGGTACGTTTGGGCTGCTGCACAATGTAGAGACGAAAGGTTTGAACTAAAGAACTACTTACTAGAAACGTCTTAACTATATACAACTATTCAAGAGGAGATACAAACTGAGTTCTAACTACTAGCCAATCATAAAATAAGAAACGGAATCGTACGATGTGATAATGTGAAAAAGGAACTATGACGTCATGAGGAGCGATGCTGCTTCTGTGAAGTTCTGGAAGGTTCTAGGAGAGTCACGTGATGTGAGAGCGTCTAAGTCTGGAGTTGGAATTTCGGTAATGGTAGCGATAGGGTTAGGGTTAAGAGTTGGAACATATGTCGGGCGTTTAGGAGTTAGCGCTGGGAACGGGCGCTTAATGTTGGTAGTCGAAAGGAAAGAATAATGATTTGTATTTGGAACTCGTGACATTACCCCCCCTCTAGGTTGAGCGTCATCGCAAAAGACGGAAGGGCGGTGTACCAAACATTCCGGCGCTAGCCTCACAATCACCTCTTATGTTCAATCCGGAGCCCACCTGGTCAGGTATTAGCATCCCCACCCATCCAGCCTCTTCCGTTGGCATCCGTCCTTCCGGACACCTATCGGATACGATACCGACAACGGACTCCCTTGGTTCCTGCCTATCCATGTCCATCCATCCCCATTGGTGCGTCATTTGTCTTCTTTTATCACCCTAATCAACCAGCAGTCCGTATTACCTGTACTTCCCATACATGAGGCCGCTTACCGTCCTTTACATATTACCGCGCTACGGACTCGCCTATGCTACCGCCGCTTAGCGGATTCCGAGTTCTTACGGATTCTGATAAATAGTTGCGTCGTATTCTACCAATATCACTTCCCTTTTGCTCCCTTGGATTTGTATCTAAGTCTAAGTGATCAAGAAAGTCCCCTTAGTCTTCCGCGTCGCAACGGACATCTTCCCGCACCTCGGACCACTTCCGGTAGCTCGTTACCTCGAGACCTTGAAACCTTGACACCTCGAGACCTTGACACCTTGACACCTTGATCATCGTACCACTAGATATCCATCCTACACGAACCGTCCTCCGTCCGGACACTCCCTTCCTTAGACGGACTTCACCCGTGTGTCCGCCGCACAGATCTTAAGCCCGCCGGATTGATTCCTTCGCATTTATTGCGAAGACTTCCTTCAGTAGCAATCCCCTTGGGACGAGCTATTATACTCGCACTCATACGGATCGGTAGTCTACTCTAACAGGCTACACGGAATCACTTTCACTCAGCGGATATTCTTTTGTCTCCATTCTTTGAACTCCGATGTTTCTAGAATAGACCCTCGAATTCTTTTGGAAGCGGCTGCCATGGGATTTTCTTTATGGAATTCTGCAACAAGAATTGGGGAGTTTTTTAAGTTCTCTTCTGGCTCCCATGTTGACTCATCTGTTGGATATCCTTCCCATTTTACTAGGTATTGCAGCTTTCCTCGGAACAATCGGCTATCTAATACGGATTCTACAACGAATTCTTCCTGATCGGCAACGATCTCTGGCGGTGGTCGGGTGGATTGACAATGAGGAACCATTTGAGATGGACGATATGGCGTGAGTAATTCGACATGGAAAACGGGGTGAATCTTATAGCTTTCTGGCAACTTTAATTTATAGTTCACCTCGCCCGTCTTCTCTAGTATTTCGAAGGGACCTAGACGACGATCTGATAGTTTCTGACTTGGGCGACGCTGTCTAATGTTTTTTGCGTCTAACCAGACCTTGTCTCCCTTCTCGTACCTCGGTGCGTCTTTCACTCCTCGGTCATAGAAACACTTCATCCGTTCATTAACCATCTTTAGAGTATCTTCTGCATCTTCACGCGCTTCTTTCATCTGATTCGCTCTCTCATCTGCGGCGGGAATAAGGGATTTGGAGTTCGGAGATACGGTGAATTCGGGGTTATATCCATATAAGACTTTGAAAGGGCTGTGTCCGGTTGATGTGACTGCGTTGTTGTGTGAAAATTCTGCAATCGGTAGCCAAGATACCCAATCATTCTGTCTATAGGATGTGAACAAGCGCAAATATTGTTCAATTTCTTGGTTTACGCGTTCTGTCTGTCCGTCTGTTCTAGGGTGATAGGAGGTCGAGGGTGACCATTTCGTTCCTAATCTTTTTGATACTTGTCCCATGAACTTCGAGATAAACTGTGTTCCTTGATCCGATATCACCTTCTTTGGTGTTCCATGATTTTTCCAGACGTTTCTCAGGAATAACTCGGCAATGCCTTTCGAGTCTACTTCCTTTACCATGGGGATAAAATACGACTGCTTCGAAAATCGATCTACGACTACGAAAATGCTGTCCATTCCCTCACTCTTTGGCAAGTCCACGATAAGGTCACATGAGATCGTTTGCCAAGGTGCACTAGGCACTTCATTTGGCTGCAAAGGTCCCGTCGGTTTGCTTGGGAACACTTTTGTCTGTTTGCATCGATCGCAACCATCTACAGTAATCAGTGAACATACTTCGTCATTGAAGGCCACCAATAATTTCTGGAAATCAATTCTAAGGTTTTGGCTCGTCCAGGATGTCCAGCCGGTGGAGAGTCGTGAAATAACTCTAATATCTCTCGGCGGATCTCTTTATCGTTTGGAACGTACACCATGCCTCGGAACAACACCAATCCATCCTCAACATTCCACTCTTCAACTCCTCTGCGTAGCTGTACTGGCGCTGTCTTTAGCGTTTCCAAAGCTTTCATGACCTCAGGCTCTCGTTCCGTGCTCTTTCTTATCTTTTTTAGCAACGAACTTTCTCCTTCGATGAGCATCTGGCCTCTTTTAGCAGCTTTAGCTTGGAAAAATTCAGGTTTCAGCAAAACGCGGTCGGAATTGTCGTTTTCTACCCCCCCTCTGTGGTCTGATCTCCGAGAAAGACGATCTGCCTTATCGTTGACTACACCAGGCTTATGTTGGAGCGTAAATTCATACTCCGCCAGGAATAGACTCCATCTGGCTTGCCTTCTTGTCAATTTTTGGCTCGTCATGAAATACTCGAGATTCTTATGATCCGTCCAGATCTCCACTGGGTGAGGTGCCCCTTGCACATAGTGCCTCCACTCTTCTAACGCTCGAATGATTGCGAGTAACTCTTTGTCATGGATGTCGTAATTTCGTTCTGCATCGTTCATTGACTTCGAGTAATATGCCACGGGATGCCATAATCCGTCTTCCATCAGTTGAGAAAGTACTGCACCGGATGCATAGTCAGAAGCATCGGTCTCTATTCTCTTTTTCTTTTCAACGTCTGGCATGACTAATAACGGGGCTTCTGTGAACTGCCTCTTTAATTCTTCAAAGGCCTTCTGTTGCTTCTCCGTCCAATCCCATTTGACATCTTTTCACAATAAATCATTCATTGGTCTAGCGATGTTCGAGAACCCCAATATGAATCTTCGATAGAAGTTGGCAAAACCCATGAATGCTTGTATATCTTTTACGCATTTGGGAACAGGCCAGTTTAATACTCCTTCTACTTTCACAGGGTCCATTGACACACCGCCTTTCTCCACTATCAATCCGAGGAACTCAACTTGAGATTGTTCGAAGCTACATTTTTCCGGCTTCAAGAACAGGTCGTTATATCTCAATCTTTTGAGCACCTCTCGTACAAGCTTCCTGTGTTCTCCTTTGTCTGCGTTTGTGAATACGAGGATATCATCGATATAGACAACTACTTTTCTGTCTTCGATCAAATCTTTGAATATCTCGTTCATCATAGTCTGGAAAGTTGCAGGGGAGTTCGTTAAGCCAAAGTACATTACTGTTGGTTCGTGGTGACCAAAGGGCGTTTTGAATGCCGCCTTCCACTCATCTCCTTCTTTCATGCGAATATTGTTGTACCCCCATCGTACATCCATCTTTGAAAACATGGTCGCTCCGGTTAATGCATCTATTAAATCTTGTGAGCCCCTTCAGTGACAAATCCCGTATTATACGGGTCACCCGACCTACATAATATCCCGTGTAATACGGCCAGCGGATCATGGGCCGATGTTATGTATATTCCCGATGTTGACGGGTGGGCCGGGAGAAATATTATTTCCGATGGAGACGGGTGGGCCCATCTATGCTGATGTGATATATATCATCAATGATGGCGGATGGGCCGGGAGAAATATTATGATGGAGATGGGTGGGCCCATGATTAATATGTAGAGTAGGATTGACATATATTAATAGACCTGAGGAGAGATGTATAACAAATATTATTATATAGACCGGTGGGCCGATGTAGGGGTATATTAGATAGACCGGTGGGCCGATGTGGGGAAATATTAGATAGACCGGTGGGCCAACGTGGGGTAATATTATATAGACCGGTGGGCCGATGTAAGGAAATATTAGATACATGGGTGGGCCGAGGGTGAGGCAAGTTATTTATTAGATAGACAGGTGGGCCGAGGGTGAGGGGAATTATTTATTAGATAGACGGGTGGGCCGAGGGTGAGGGGAATTATTTATTAGTTAGACGGGTGGGCCGACATAGGGGGATATCAGATAGATGGGTAGGTTGACATGGGGAAATATTAGATAGACGGGTGGGCCGACATAAGGAAATATTAGATAGACGGGTGGGCCGACGTGGGGTAACATTAGATAGACGGGTGGGCCGACATAGGGAAATATTAGATAGATGGGTGGGCCGAAGTGGGGAATTTACATAGACAGGTGGGCCAATGCCGGGTAATATTAGATACATGGGTGGGGTTAAGAAAATACAAATATAAGATGATATACATCTTTGTCGTCTTGAATCACCGAGTAACGAGTACTGAGACCCAACACCCAACACCCAACACCCAACACCCAACACCCAACACCCAGCACCCAGCACCCAGCACCCGAATCCCCGAAACCCGGGACTACCAAACTCTAACCAAACTCACAAAAATGTATATAATGTAAAAAACTCGAAACTCATAGAAATGTATGAGTTTCGAGTCTCAAATGGCCAAGTACCAAGTACCAAGACCCGAGATCCGAAGCCCGAAGCCCGAAAATCAAACTACACCCGACACCTGAACCCCGGGACTACCAAACTCCAACCTCCAAAGTAGCAAAAATGTGTATCATATCAAAAACTCGAAACTTGTAGAAATGTACGAGTTTCGAGTCTCGAATGACCAAGTACTGAGTACCAAGTACCGAGACCTGAGGACCTGAGACCCGAGGCCCGAAGCCCGAAAATCAAACAACACCCGACACCCAAAACCCGGGACTACCAAACTCTAACCAAACTCGCAAAAATGTATATTATGTAAAAAACTCGAAACTCGTAGAAATGTACGAGTTTTGAGTCTCGAATGACCAAGTACCGAGACCCGAGACCCGAGGCCCGAAAATCAAACTACACCCGACACCTGGAACCCGGGACTACGACACTCCGGCCTCCAAGCTCGCAAAAATGTATATCATATAAAAAACTCGAAACTTGTACATTTCTACGAGTTTTGAGTCTTGAATGACCAAGTATTGAGTACCGAGTACCGACACCCGAGACCCGAGGCCCGAGGCCCGAGGCCCGAAGGCCGAAGCCTGAGACCCGTGACTACCAAACTCCAACCTCCAAACTCGCAAAAATGTATATCATATAAAAAACTCGAAACTCGTAGAAATGTACGAGTTTCGAATCTTGAATGACCAAGTACCGAGACCCGAGACCCGAAGCCCGAGAACCGGGACCTGGGACCCAGGACTACCACACTCCAACCTCCAAACTCGCAAAAATGTATATCATAAAAAACTCGAAACTTGTACATTTCTATGAGTTTTGAGTCTTGAATGACCAAGTACGGAGTACCGAGACCCGAGACCCGAGGCTCGAGGCACGAAGCCCGAAAATCAAACTACACCCGACACCTGAAACCCAGGACTACAACACTCCAACCTCCAAACTCGCAAAAATGTATATCATATAAAAAAACTCGAAACTCGTACATTTCTACAAGTTTCGAGTCTTGAATGACCAAGTACTGAGTACTGAGGACCGACACCCGAGACCCGAGGCCCGAAGCCTGAGACCCGAGACCCGGGACTATGACACTCCATCCTCCAAACTCACAAAAATGTATATCATATAAAAGACTCGAAACTCATACATTTCTACGAGTTTTGAGTCTTGAATGACCAAGTACTGAGTACCGAGCACTGAGACCCAAGACCCGAGGCTCGAGGCTCGAGGCCCGAAAATCAAACTACACCCGACACCCGAAGCCCGGGACTACCAAACTCCAACCTCCAAACTCACAAAAATGTATATCATATAAAAAACTTGAAACTCGTACGTTTCTACGAGTTTTGAGTCTCAAATGACAAAGTACTGAGTACCGAGTACCGAGACCCGAGGCTCGAGGCCCAAAGTTGAGACTCGGTAGTTGAATACAATGGTCTATACTCGATAGTCTTAACTCAATAGTCTGATACAATAGTCTATACTCAATAGTCTATACTCAATAGCCCAATCTCAATAGTCTTGACTCAAGACTCGGTAATTGGTACTTGGTAGCTGGGACTCAATACATGGTAGTTGGGATTTGGTACTTGATACATGGTAGTCGAGACTCAGTACTCAATACCCGATACTCGAAACTCAGTACTTGGTAGTTGGGACTCGAGACTTGGTAGTCGAGACTCAATACTCAATACTTGGTAGCCGAGACTTGATAGTCTGAACTCGATAGCCCAAACTCAAGACTTGGTACTTGATACAAGGGAGTTGGTACTCGATCCAAGGGAGTCGGTATTCAATACAAGGGTGTCGAGACTCAATACACGGGAGTCAGTACTCGATCCAAGGGAGTCGGTAATCCGGTACCCAATACAAGGGAGTCGAGACTCAGTACAAGGGAGTTGGTCCTCAGTACAAGGGAGTCGGTACTTGATCCAAGGGAGTTGGTACTCGGTACAAGGGAGTCGGTAATCTGGTACACGATACAAGGGAGTCAGTACTTGATCCCAGGGAGTCGGTACTGGATCCCCGGGAGTCGGTACTCAATACAAGTGAGTTGGAACTCGGTACAAGGGAGTTGGTACTCGATCCAAGGGAGTCAGTACTCCAGTACCTGATACAAGGGAGTTGAGACTCAATGCATGGGAGTCAGTACTTGATCCAAGGGAGTCAGTAATCCGGTACCCGATACAAGGGAGTCGGTACTTGATCCCAGGGAGTCGGTACTGGATCCCCGGGAGTTGGTACTCAATACAAGTGAGTCGGAACTCGGTACAAGGGAGTCAGTACTCGATCCAAGGGAGTCGGTAATTGTTAAGACCGTGCTCAAAGGGCGGATCTGAAGAGCTTGGCTTCAGCTCGTGCGCTGCGCCCCTTACCCGAGTACGTGCCCTTAATTTCCGAAGGCTAGAAACAAAGTCCGAGGGAGGATGATGAATCCCGGTGGACTTCAAGGGGACAAGTCTGGTAGGCTTTCCCAAGGAAGAGTCAGGCCGATGTTCAGGGGGTTAGTCCGGCCGATCATAGGGTTAGTCCGGCTGACATAAGAGGATTAGTCCGGCCAACATAAAGGGGGTTCGTCGGCCGACGTAAGGAGGGTTAGTCTGGCCGACATAAGAGGATTAGTCCGCCGGACAATAGGGGCTTTAGTCCGGCGGACGTGGGGGACAGAATAGACAGGTGTAAGGACAGAAAGACAGGAAGTCCGAGGGGACAGAAGGACAGTATGTCCGAGAGGACAGGAAGTCCGAAAAGGTGGAAGCTAGAGGTAAGACTACACTAGACAATGTCCAGAGTAGAAACTAACAGAGGTAGACTACCCGAAGGTAGAGGCGGAGTATAGCCCGAGGAATCAATCCCAGGACACAGAGGTTGGACAGGGAAGTGGCCCTGGGTCCATGGAAATGGATCCGGGTCCGAGGAAACAGGAATGAGGATAATCTAAGGTGATATTCGAACTCTGGAAACTACTACGAGTTTACAAGGTATTATATACTATGGACATGTGCGACGGGGACGGAGTCAGCAGAGATCCGGGTCAACGCGAGGAACATATGGAAAGGTTAAACTGACAGGCGCAAGGAAAATAATACAGGAACAGAGACAGAGATGAAGTATCGAATGGATCCGGGCATAGGAGGTATGATCGAGAATGAAGTCGGATATTAACTGTCAAACATATCCGGGCATATAGGGGTTAGGACAAGGGGACTATACAAATGGGGTAACAGAATAGGAGCAGGACCGGAAATGAACTGTGAAGTGGATCCGATGTTTTAGGGGTTAAGTGGACCTGGGTCCGAAGCTCAGGATCTGAGTAGGTCCGATGTTTAGGGTCCGATGCTTAGGGATTAAGTGGACCCGAGCGGGTCCGACATATAGGATGTCCGACGAATACAGGAGGAGCGGACTGAGTGGACGAGTGGACAACATGAGTGGGATCCGACGAATAGGACGTCCGACGAAAAGGAGATCCGAGGTATGCAGGAGGAGGACCGATGAATAAGACGTCCGACGTATAGGACATCTGATGTATATGGGAAACAGGGCAGATCCTGCTGAGGGGTATGTAGGGTTAAGGTATAGCTTGGCTACATTTCGGAGGTCCGGACATTGTTTGTTGGGAGAGATGGGATATGATTCAGGGGCTCAGTGTACGGTATATGACAGTAATCCAGTACCCAATACAAGGGAGTTGGTACTCGATCCAAGGGAGTTGGTACTCGGTACTTGACCATAGGACAAATCCCTGTGATCCAGTATACCTACCTTCTCCTGGTGGTTTGCCCCTGTGAAATTTTGTCCTGTAGGACCGGACCTCAAGGAGGGTAGGAAGTCTATTCATATTCATATTCTTAGTGTATCTATGGCTTAGTTACTTTAAAATATGTATAGGATCCTTCTACAGGAGCAAAATCATACACAATCATCAATCTAATGTTTTTGATGTTTTGCACTCCATTACACTTGCACACAAAATCCAGCCTGCTCATATGTCATTAGTGGTACATATATATGTGCATTGTATTCTAAAGATCAGTGCAAAATAGGTGAGAGGATTGAGCTAGTGTATATGCTCTCTGTTTCTACTGATAAGATGCTCATACCTTCCAAACATTGATATTTAATATTAAGACACCTGTAGTACCTTTCAAATATATTCAGTATTATAAGCCTAACTTTACAGAATGATCTAACAAGAATTGAATGCTGAGGACATGAAATGGATGAGAAATTGAGTGTGGGAAACTCAAAAGACCCAAAACATCGAAAATGGTCAGTTGAGTAGTTGTTGGACCTTAATGCTGCATGAACTTACTTTACCATCAAATCACTTCCACACATCCTCCACACTCAGGGCAAAGTGTTGTATAGGTTCCTCATGTAGTGTAACCTATATCCTACTAATATTTAACCAAATATCAAACTTATATCATATGAAAATGTGACTTTTATGTGATAGGTGTCAATTGTTACATTTCACACATATGTCACTTTGCTTCCCTTTCACTCAATACTTGATGGATCTGTCTGAAACTTGTGGGCTATGGCTAGAATATGTGAGACATATAACAAGTATCTTATCATAAGATCTTGATGTTTTAAATAATTGGGGCCTGCATGTGAGTCAATTATGAAATGTCATTATGATGCTTAGCCGTCTTGACAAAATATGTGCTGCCAGTCAAGGCAAAAATATAGCTGGTGTTTTCTTGTCAATAGGGTAAGATATAGGTAAGATATAAGCTTCACCAAAATAATTATCAGGCTTAGGTGTATTCACAATAATTGAAGTCCAATGTTGAGACTATTGAGTATAGAGAATTGTATTCAACTACTGAGTCTCAACTACTGCTATCGTGTTAAGACTATCGAGTATAGACCATTGTATTCAACTACTGAGTCTCAACTACCATGTATTGAGAACCGAGTCTTGAGTTCCGAGTCTCGACTCCCTTGTATTGAGTCTTGACTCCCTTGGATCAAGTATGTACTCCCTTGTACTGAGTACTGACCCCATGGATCAAGTACCGACTCCCTTGTACCGAGAACCAACTCCCTTGTATTGAATACTAACTCCCTTGTACCAAGTACCGACTCCCTTGCATCGAGTACCAACTCCCTTGTATCGAGTACCGAGTACCAACTCCCTTGGATTGAGTACCGACTCCCTTGGATTGAATACTGACGCCCTTGTACCGAGTGCCGACTCCCTTGTACCGAGTACAACTCCCTTGTACCGGGTACTGGATTACTGACTCCCTTATATTGAGTTAAGACTATTGAGTATAGACCATTGTATTCAACTGCCGAGTCTCAACAACTGAGCATCGACTACCAAGTGTGTGGTACCGGGTTTCGGAGTTCGGTACTTGTATCAGACTATCGAGTTAAGACTATTGAGTATAGACTATTGTGTTACGACAATCAAGTATAGACCATTGTATTCAACTACCGAGTCTCAACTACCGAGTATCAACTACCAAGTCTGTAGGACCGGGTTTCAGGTTTTGGACTTCGGCACTCGGAACTTGGTACTTGGTGCTCGGAACTCGGCACTCAATACTTGGTACTCAGTCACATCACTTGTGTGCCTGAACTTTCTTGAACACACCACTTTGTAGTACTTTGCTTATAACTCATTAGGATCTTAACTGAAAAATGTCATGACACTATGGAAAGACTACCCTTGACAAGGGCTGTCACTTTGATTTTCTTTGAAAAAATTCATAAGGTCTACCATAGTCACTCCTTATCAAAATCCTAATGGTAGACTATTGTATTTGGTAGTACCGGGTTTCGGGCTTCGGTACTCGGGACTCAGTACTTGGTGAAGAGTCGAGTTTCGGGTTTCGGGCCTCGGATTTCAGGACTCAGTACTCGATACTGGGTGATTTCCATATCATCTTAATTTTTTTTTTTCACTCAAGACTTGAAACTGGTACAGGCTTCGGGCCTCAGTCCTCGGGTCTCAGGTCTTGGTACTCGGTACTCAGTACTTGGTCATTTGAGACTCAAAACTCGTAGAAATGTACGAGTTTCGAGTTTTTTATATGATGTACATTTTTGCGAGTTTGGAGGTTGGAGTTTGGTAGTCCCAGGTCTCGGGCTTCGGGCCTCGGGTCTTGGGTCTCAGGCTTCGGGCCTCGGGTCTCAGTACTCGGTATTCAGTACTTGGTCATTCGAGACTCGAAACTCACACATTTCTACAAGTTTCGAGTTTTTGATATGATATACATTTTTGCAAGTTTGGAGGTGGGAGTTTGGTAGTCCCGGGTGTCGGGTGTCGGGTGTAGTTTGATTTTCGTACCTCGGGTCTCGGGTCTCAGTACTCGGTACTCAGTAGTTGGTCATTTGAGACTCAAAACTCCTAGAAATGTACGAGTTTCGAGTTTTTTATATGATATACATTTTTGCGAGTTTGGAGGTTAGAGTTTGGTAGTCCCAGGTCTCGGGCTTCGGGTCTCGGGTCTCGGGCCTCGGCACTCGGCACTTGGTACTCAGTACTTGGTCATTCAAGACTCGAAACTCATAGAAATGTACGAGTTTCAAGTTTTTTATATGATATACATTTTTGCGAGGTTGGAGGTTGGAGTGTTGTAGTCACGGGTTTCAGGTGTCGGGTGTCGGGTGTAGTTTGATTTTCGGGCTTCGGGCCTTGGGTCTCGGGTCTCGGTACTTGGTCATTCGAAACTCGAAACTCGTACATTTCTACAAGGTTTCGAGTTTTTTAAATGATATACATTTTTGCGAGTTTGGTTAGAGTTTGGTAGTCCCGGGTTTTGGGTGTCGGGTGTAGTTTGATTTTCGGGCTTCGGGCCTCGGGTCTCGGGTCCTCAGGTCTCGGTACTTGGTACTCAGTACTTGGTCATTTGAGACTCAAAACTCGTAGAAATGTACGAGTTTCGAGTTTTTTATATGATATACATTTTTGCGAGTTTGGAGGTTGGATTTTGGTAGTCCCGGGTCTCAGGCTTCGGGCTTCGGGCCTCGGGTCTCGGGTCTCAGGTCTCGGGCTTCAGGTCTCGGGTCTCGGTACTCAGTACTTGGTCATTCAAGACTCGAAACTCGTAGAAATGTACGAGTTCCAAGTTTTTTATAAGATATACATTTTTGCGAGTTTGGAGGTTGGAGTTTGGTAGTCCCGGGGTTTGGGTCTCGGGCTTCGGGTCTCGGGTCTCGGGCCTCGGCACTCGGCACTCGGTACTCGACACTTGGTACTTGGTCACTCAAGACTCAAAACTGGTACATTTCTATGAGTGTCGAGTTTTTTTACATGATAAACATTTTTGTGAGTTCGGAGGTTGGAGTTTGGTAGTCCCGGGTGTTGGGTCTCGGACTTCGGGTCTCTGGTCTTGTGTCTCGGGTCTCAGGCCTTGGCACTCGGTACTCGGTACTTGGTCACTCAAGACTCGAAACTTGTACATTTCTACAAGTTTCGAGTTTTGTACATGATATACATTTTTGTGAGTTTGGAGGTTGGAGTTTGGTACTCCCATGTTTCGGGTCTCGGACTTCGGGTCTCGGGTCTCGGGCCTTGGGCCTCGGCACTCAGCACTTGGTACTTGGTCACTTGAGACTCAAAACTTGTACATTTCTACAAGTTTCGAGTTTTTTACATGATATACATTTTGCGAGTTTGGAGGTTGGAGTTTGGTACTCCCGGGTTTCGGGTCTCAGGCTTTGGGTCTCGGGTCTCAGCACTCGGTACTTGGCACTCAGCACTTGGCACTTGGTACTTGGTCACTCAAGACTTAGTTGGGATTCGAGTCTGGAATCTCGGGCTTCAGGTCTCGATGGTCGGGACTCGATGTTCGGGACTTGAAACTTGTAAAATTTAATACCCAGGATCCATAGTCGGGACTTGATGTTCGGGACTCAAAACTCGTAAACATGTATGAATTTCAAGTTTTGAGTTGAGTATTGAGTTTTGTTTGTAGTCTCTAGTCTCAAATCTCAGGCTTCGGTTTTTGGGTCTTGATAGTTGGGACTCAATAGTTGTGATTCTATCTTCGGAGCTCGGATCATGTTACACTTCACTCAATTTTCGGTAGTTGGAACTTGGCATTTGGCATTTGATTGGCTTGGATGATGTTGGCTTTCAAAGATCTCTTATCATCCATTGCCCAATGAAATACCAGATGATTGGAAGTGTGCTGGATATCACATATTCATTTGTTGAGACCCAGGTCTCAGAACTCGGTCCACTTTGCTCGAGTTTCCACTTCACCACTTTGCAAAGCTCCATGCCATACTGCAAGACCTTCATCTTCCATCTCAAAGCTTTGATGAACAGGGCCTGGAACACAAGTTTCCACTTCACCCCTTTGCAAAGCTCTGTGCCATACGACATCATTAGATGACTTTGAATTATTACCTCCTTTGATTTGGATGATATACAACTACCTGAGCTCCACCACGTCTACAATTATCATTCTCCTGGGCCCACCCGTCTATATTATATACCCCCACATCAGCCCACCCGTATATATAATAAATATTTCACTGCTCCCTCGGCCCACCCATATATATAATAAATATTTCACCACTCCCTCGGCCCACCCGTCTACAAAATGATATTAATTCATTGGTCCACCCGTCTAATATGATATGTATCTGGGCCCACCCGTCTATGTGATAACAAGCACCCTTCACATACCCGGCTATTTGATACACATCTACCTTGGTACACCCATCTACATAATATCTAACTACCTCGGCCCATCCGTCTATGGAATATTCATTTCCATCGGCCCACCCGTCTACAAAATACTATTAATTCTTCGGCCCACCCATCTAATAGGATATATATCTGGCCCACCCGTCTATGTGATAACAAGCACCCTTCACATACCCGGCTATTTGATATCCAACTACCTCGGCCCATCCGTCTATGGAATATTCATTTCCATCGGCCCACCTGTCTACAAAATACTATTAATTCTTCGGCCCACCCATCTAATATGATATATATCTGGGCCCACCCGTCTATGTGATAACAAGC